>NC_083443.1:24805264-25029544 GCF_020745735.1 Hemiscyllium ocellatum | reverse complement strand
GGGCAGTGTCAGAGTGCAGTGTGCCAGGGGCCAGTATGTCAGGGGGCAGTGTGTCAGAGGGCAGTGTGTCAGGGTGCAGTGTGTCGGGGGCAGTGTGTCACGAGGACAGTGTGTCGGGGACAGTGTGTCAGAGGGCAGTGTGTCAGGGTGCAGTGTGTCAGGGTGCAGTGTGTCAGGGGGCAGTGTGTCAGGGGGCAATGTGTCACGAGGATAGTGTGTCAGGGGGCTGTGTGTCAGGGGGCAGTGTGTCAGAGGGTAGTCTGTCAGGGGGCTGTGTGTCAGGGGTCAGTGTGTTACAGGTAGTGTGTCAGGGGGCAGTGTGTCGGGAGGCAGTGTGTCAGGTAGCAGTGTGCCTTGGGGCAGTGTGTCGGGGGTGCAGTGTGTCAGGGGGCAGTGTGTCAGAGGGCAGTGTGTCAGGGTGCAGTGAATCCGGGGGCAGTGTGCCAGGTGTCAGTGTGTCGGGGGTTGAGTGTGTCATGGGGCAGTGCGTCACGAGGACAGTGTGTCAGGGGGGCAGTGTGTCGGGGGCAGTGTGTCGGGGGCAGTGTGTCAGGTGGCAGTGTGTCAGGGGGCAGTGTGTCGGGGGCAGTGTGTAAGGGTGCAGTCTGTCAGGGGGCAGTGTGTCACGGGGCAGTGTGTCACCGGGCAGTGTGTAAGGGTGCAGTGTGTCAGGGGACAGAGTGTAAGGCTGCAGTGTGTCAGGGGACAGTGTGTCTGGGGGGCAGTGTGTCAGGGTGCAGTGTGCCATGGTGCAGTGTGTCAGGGGGCAGTGTGTCACGAGGGCAGTGTGTCAGGGGGGCAGTGTGTCAGGGGGGCAGTGTGTCGGGGGCAGTGAGTCGGGGCAGTGTGTCAGGGTGCAGTCTGTCAGGGAGCAGTGTGTCACGGGGGCAGTGTGTCACCGGGCAGTGTGTAAGGGTGCAGTGTGTCAGGGGGCAGTGTGTCGGGGGAGCAGTGTGTCAGGGGGCAGTGTGCCATGGTGCAGTGTGACGGGGGCGGTGTGTCAGGGTGCAGTGTGCCAGGGGGCATTGTGTCGGGTGGCAGTGTGTCAGGGTGCAGTGTGTAAGGGGGCAGTGTGTCAGGGGGCCGTGTGTCAGGGGGCAGTGTGTCATGGGGCAGTGTGTCAGGGTGCAGTGTGTCATGGGGCAGTGTGTCAGGGTGCAGTGTGTCAGGGTGCAGTGTGTCAGTGGGCAGTGTGTCAGGGGACAGTGTGCCATCGTGCAGTGTGTCAGCGTGCAGTGTGTCAGGGGGCAGTGTGTCACGAGGACAGTGTGTCATGGGGCAGTGTGTCAGGGAGCAGTGTGTCGGGAGCAGTGTGTCGGGGCAGTGTGCCAGGGTGCAGTCTGTCAGGGAGCAGTGTGTCACGGGGGCAGTGTGTCACCGGGCAGTGTGTAAGGGTGCAGTGTGTCAGGGGGCAGTGTGTCGGGGGAGCAGTGTGTCAGGGGGCAGTGTGCCATGGCGCAGTGTGTCAGGGGGCTGTGTGTCAGGGTGCAGTGTGCCGGGGGCAGTGTGTCGGGTGGCAGTGTGCCATGGGGCAGTATGTCGGGGAGGCAGTGTGTCAGGGTGCAGTGTGTCAGGGTGCAGTGTGCCAGAGGGCAGTGTGTCAGGGTGCAGTGTGTCAGTGGGGAGTGTGTCACCTGGCAGTGTGTCAGGGTGCAGTGTGTCAGTGGGCAGTGTGTCAGGGGGACAGTGTGCCATGGTGCAGTGTGTCAGCGTGCAGTGTGTCCGGGGGCAGTGTGTCACCTGGCAGTGTGTAAGGGCACAGTGTGTCAGAGGGCAGTGTGTCACCTGGCAGTGTGTAAGGGTGCAGTGTGTCAGTGGGCAGTGTGTAATGGGACAGTGTGTCAGGGGACAGTGTGTCAGGGTGCAGTGTGTCGTGGGGAGCAGTGTGTCAGGGAGCAATGTGCCATGGTGCAGCGTGTCGGGGGCAGTGTGTCACGGGGGCAGTGTGTCACCTGGCAGTGTAAGGGTGCAGTGTGCCAGTGGGCAGTGTCTCGGGGGGGCAGTGTGTTGAGGGTGCAGTGTGCCATGGTGCAGTGTGTCAGCGTGCAGTGTGTCAGGGGGCAGTGTGTCACCTGGCAGTGTGTAAGGGCACAGTGTGTCAGGGGGCAGTGTGTCACCTGGCAGTGTGTCAGGGTGCAGTGTGTCGTGGGGAGCAGTGTGTCAGGGGGCAATGTGCCATGGTGCAGCGTGTCAGGGGGCAGTGTGTCACGGGGGCAGTGTGTCACCTGGCAGTGTAAGGGTGCAGTGTGCCAGTGGGCAGTGTCTCGGGGGGGCAGTGTGTTGAGGGTGCAGTGTGCCATGGTGCAGTGTGTCAGCGTGCAGTGTGTCAGGGGGCAGTGTGTCACCTGGCAGTGTGTAAGGGCACAGTGTGTCAGGGGGCAGTGTGTCATGGGACAGTGTGTCAGGGGACAGTGTGTCAGGGTGCAGTGTGTCAGGGGGCAGTGTGTCAGGGGGCAGTGTGTCACCTGGCAGTGTGTAAGGGGGCAGTGTGTCAGGGGGCAGTGTGTCACCGGGCAGTGTGTGAGGGCGCAGTGTGTCAGTGGGCAGTGTGTCACCTGGCAGTGTGTAAGGGGTCAGTGTGTCAGGATGCAGTGTGTCAGGGGGGCAGTGTGTCGGGGCCAGTGTGTCAGGGTGCAGTGTGTCGGGGGGCAGTGTGTCAGGGTGCAGTGTGTCAGGGGGCAGTGTGATGGGGGCCAGTGTGTCAGGAGGCAGTGTGTAAGTGGACAGTGTCGGGGGGCAGTGTGTCAGGGGACAGTGTGTCAGCGTGCAGTGTGTCAGGGGGCAGTGTGTCGGGGGGGCAGTGTGTCATGGGGCAGTGTGTCAGAGTGCAGTGTGTCAGGGGGGACAGTGTGTCAGGGGACAGTGTGTCAGGGGGCAGAGTGCCAGGGGGCAGTGTGTCGGGGGGGCAGTGTGTTCAGGGGGCAGTGTGTCAGGGGACAGTGTGTCAGGGTGCAGTGTGTCAGGGGGCAGTGTGTCAGGGGGCAGTGTGTCACCTGGCAGTGTGTAAGGGCGCAGTGTGTCAGTGGGCAGTGTGTCACCTGGCAGTGTGTAAGGGCGCAGTGTGTCAGGGGACAGTGTGTCAGGGTGCAGTGTGTCAGGGGGCAGTGTGTCAGGGGGCAGTGTGTTCAGGGGGCAGTGTGTCAGGGGGCAATGTGTCGGGGGGGCAGTGTGTCAGGGGCAGTGTGGAAGGGGATAGTGTGCCAGGTGCCAGTGTGTCAGGTGCCAGTGTGTCAGGTGCCAGTGTGTCAGGGTGCCAGTGTGTCAAGGGGCAGTGTGCCAGAGGGCAGTGTGTCAGGGGCGCAGTGTGTCGGGTGTAGTGAGTCAGGGGGCAGTGTGTCAGGGTGCAGTGTGTCAGGGGGGCAGTGTGTCAGGGGGACAGTGTGTCAGGGTGCAGTGTGTCAGGGGGGCAGTGTGTCATAGGGCAGTGTGTCAGGGTGCAGTGTGTCGGGGGGCAGTGTGTCAGGGTGCAGTGTGCCAGGGGGCAGTGTGCCAGGGGGCAGTGTGTCATGGGGCAGTGTCAGAGTGCAGTGTGCCAGGGGCCAGTATGTCAGGGGGCAGTGTGTCAGAGGGCTGTGTGTCAGGGTGCAGTGTGTCGGGGGCAGTGTGTCACGAGGACAGTGTGTCGGGGGCAGTGTGTCAGAGGGCAGTGTGTAATGGTGCAGTGTGTTCAGGGTGCAGTGTGTCAGGGGGCAGTGTGTCAGGGGGCAATGTGTCACGAGGACAGTGTGT
This sequence comes from Hemiscyllium ocellatum, assembly GCF_020745735.1. Classification (NCBI taxonomy): domain Eukaryota; kingdom Metazoa; phylum Chordata; class Chondrichthyes; order Orectolobiformes; family Hemiscylliidae; genus Hemiscyllium; species Hemiscyllium ocellatum. The sequence continues at coordinate 25,025,815 of NC_083443.1, read as the reverse complement.
CAGGAGGCTGTGTGTCAGGGGGCAGTGTGTCAGAGGGTAGTCTGTCAGGGGGCTGTGTGCCTGGGGTCAGTGTGTTACAGGTAGTGTGTCACGGGGGCAGTGTGTCGGGAGGCAGTGTGTCAGGTAGCAGTGTGCCTTGGGGCAGTGTGTCGGGGGTGCAGTGTGTCACGGGGACAGTGTGTCAGAGGGCAGTGTGTCACGGGGACAGTGTGTCAGGGTGCAGTGTGTCAGGGTTCAGTGTGTCAGCGTGCAGTGTGTCAGGGGGCAGTGTGTCACGAGGACAGTGTGTCATGGGGGCAGTGTGTCATGGGGCAGTGTGTCAGGGTGCAGTGTGTCAGGGTGCAGTGTGCCAGAGGGCAGTGTGTCAGGGTGCAGTGTGTCAGTGGGGAGTGTGTCACCTGGCAGTGTGTAAGGGTGCAGTGTGTCATGTGGGCAGTGTGTCAGGGGGACAGTGTGCCATGGTGCAGTGTGTCAGCGTGCAGTGTGTCAGGGGGCAGTGTGTCACCTGGCAGTGTGTAAGGGTGCAGTTTGTCATGGGGCAGTGTGTTCAGGGTGCAGTGTGTCACAGTGCAGTGTGTCAGTGGTCAGTGTGTCGGGGGGGCAGTGTGTCAGGGGGCAGTGTGTTCAGGGGGCAGTGTGTCAGGGGGCAATGTGTCGGGGGGGCAGTGTGTCAGGGGCAGTGTGGAAGGGGATAGTGTGCCAGGTGCCAGTGTGTCAGGTGCCAGTGTGTCAGGGTGCCAGTGTGTCAAGGGGCAGTGTGCCAGAGGGCAGTGTGTCAGGGCGCAGTGAATCGGGGGGCAGAGTGCCAGGTGTCAGAGTGTCGGGGGTTGTGTGTGTCAGGTTGCAGTGTGTCGGGGTCAGTGTGTCAGGGGGCAGTGTGTCGGGGGGGGTCAGTGTGTCAGGGTGCAGTGTGTCAGGGGGTAGTCTGTCGGGGGGCTGTGTGTCAGGGTGCAGTGTGTCAGGGGGGCAGTGTGTCATAGGGCAGTGTGTCGGGGGTCAGTGTGTCAGGGTGCAGTGTGTCAGGGGGCAGTGTGTCATAGGGCAGTGTGTCGGGGGTCAGTGTGTCGGGGGGGCAATGTGTCAGAGGGCAGTGTGTCAGGGTGCAGTGTGTCGGGGGGCAGTGTGTCAGGGTGCAGTGTGCCAGGGGGCAGTGTGCCAGGGGGCAGTGTGTCATGGGGCAGTGTGCCAGGGGCCAGTATGTCAGGGGGCAGTATGTCAGGGTGCAGTGTGTCATGGTGCAGTGTGTCGGGGGCAGTGTGTCACGAGGACAGTGTGTCGGGGGCAGTGTGTCAGAGGGCAGTGTGTCAGGGTGCAGTGTGTTCAGGGTGCAGTGTGTCAGGGGGCAGTGTGTCAGGGGGCAATGTGTCACGAGGATAGTGTGTCAGGGGGCTGTGTGTGAGGGGGCAGTGTGTCAGAGGGTAGTCTGTCAGGGGGCTGTGTGTCAGGGGTCAGTGTGTTACAGGTAGTGTGTCACGGGGGCAGTGTGTCGGGAGGCAGTGTGTCAGGTAGCAGTGTGCCTTGGGGCAGTGTGTCGGGGGTGCAGTGTGTCACGGGGACAGTGTGTCAGAGGGCAGTGTGTCAGGGTGCAGTGAATCCGGGGGCAGTGTACCAGGTGTCAGTGTGTCGGGGGTTGAGTGTGTCAGGGGGCAGTGCGTCACGAGGACAGTGTGTCCGGGGGGCAGTGTGTCGGGGGCAGTGTGTCGGGGGCAGTGTGTCAGGGTGCAGTGAATCCGGGGACAGTGTACCAGGTGTCAGTGTGTCGGGGGTTGAGTGTGTCAGGGGGCAGTGCGTCACGAGGACAGTGTGTCCGGGGGGCAGTGTGTCGGGGGCAGTGTGTCGGGGGCAGTGTGTCAGGTGGCAGTGTGTCAGGGGGCAGTGTGTCGGGGGCAGTGTGTCACCGGGCAGTGTGTAAGGGTGCAGTGTGTCAGGGGACAGTGTGTAAGGCTGCAGTGTGTCAGGGGACAGTGTGTCTGGGGGGCAGTGTGTCAGGGTGCAGTGTGCCATGGTGCAGTGTGTCAGGGGGCAGTGTGTCACGAGGGCAGTGTGTCAGGGGGCAGTGTGTCAGGGGGGCAGTGTGTCGGGGGCAGTGAGTCGGGGCAATGTGTCAGGGTGCAGTCTGTCAGGGAGCAGTGTGTCACGGGGGCAGTGTGTCACCGGGCAGTGTGTAAGGGTGCAGTGTGTCAGGGGGCAGTGTGTCGGGGGAGCAGTGTGTCAGGGGGCAGTGTGCCAGGGTGCAGTGTGCCGGGGGGCAGTGTGTCAGGTGGCAGTGTGTCAGGGTGCAGTGTGTAAGGGGGCAGTGTGTCAGGGGGCCGTGTGTCAGGGGGCAGTGTGTCATGGGGCAGTGTGTCATGGGGCAGTGTCAGAGTGCAGTGTGCCAGGGGCCAGTATGTCAGGGGGCAGTGTGTCAGAGGGCAGTGTGTCAGGGTGCAGTGTGTCGGGGGCAGTGTGTCACGAGGACAGTGTGTCGGGGACAGTGTGTCAGAGGGCAGTGTGTCAGGGTGCAGTGTGTTCAGGGTGCAGTGTGTCAGGGGGCAGTGTGTCAGGGGGCAATGTGTCACGAGGATAGTGTGTCAGGGGGCTGTGTGTCAGGGGGCAGTGTGTCAGAGGGTAGTCTGTCAGGGGCTGTGTGTCAGGGGTCAGTGTGTTACAGGTAGTGTGTCACGGGGGCAGTGTGTCGGGAGGCAGTGTGTCAGGTAGCAGTGTGCCTTGGGGCAGTGTGTCGGGGGTGCAGTGTGTCACGGGGACAGTGTGTCAGAGGGCAGTGTGTCAGGGTGCAGTGAATCCGGGGGCAGTGTACCAGGTGTCAGTGTGTCGGGGGTTGAGTGTGTCATGGGGCAGTGCGTCACGAGGACAGTGTGTCAGGGGGCAGTGTGTCGGGGGCAGTGTGTCGGGGGCAGTGTGTCAGGTGGCAGTGTGTCAGGGGGCAGTGTGTCGGGGGCAGTGTGTAAGGGTGCAGTCTGTCAGGGGGCAGTGTGTCACGGGGGCAGTGTGTCACCGGGCAGTGTGTAAGGGTGCAGTGTGTCAGGGGACAGAGTGTAAGGCTGCAGTGTGTCAGGGGACAGTGTGTCTGGGGGGCAGTGTGTCAGGGTGCAGTGTGCCATGGTGCAGTGTGTCAGGGGGCAGTGTGTCACGAGGGCAGTGTGTCAGGGGGGCAGTGTGTCAGGGGGGCAGTGTGTCGGGGGCAGTGAGTCGGGGCAGTGTGTCAGGGTGCAGTCTGTCAGGGAGCAGTGTGTCACGGGGGCAGTGTGTCACCGGGCAGTGTGTAAGGGTGCAGTGTGTCAGGGGGCAGTGTGTCGGGGGAGCAGTGTGTCAGGGGGCAGTGTGCCATGGTGCAGTGTGACGGGGGAGGTGTGTCAGGGTGCAGTGTGCCGGGGGGCATTGTGTCGGGTGGCAGTGTGTCAGGGTGCAGTGTGTAAGGGGGCAGTGTGTCAGGGGGCCGTGTGTCAGGGGGCAGTGTGTCATGGGGCAGTGTGTCAGGGTGCAGTGTGTCATGGGGCAGTGTGTCAGGGTGCAGTGTGTCAGGGTGCAGTGTGCCAGAGGGCAGTGTGTCAGGGTGCAATGTGTCTGTGGAGAGTGTGTCACCTGGCAGTGTGTAAGGGTGCAGTGTGTCAGTGGGCAGTGTGTCAGGGGGACAGTGTGCCATCGTGCAGTGTGTCAGCGTGCAGTGTGTCAGGGGGCAGTGTGTCACGAGGACAGTGTGTCATGGGGGCAGTGTGTCAGGGGAGCAGTGTGTCGGGAGCAGTGTGTCGGGGCAGTGTGCCAGGGTGCAGTCTGTCAGGGAGCAGTGTGTCACGGGGGCAGTGTGTCACCGGGCAGTGTGTAAGGGTGCAGTGTGTCAGGGGGCAGTGTGTCGGGGGAGCAGTGTGTCAGGGGGCAGTGTGCCATGGCGCAGTGTGTCAGGGGGCTGTGTGTCAGGGTGCAGTGTGCCGGGGGGCAGTGTGTCGGGTGGCAGTGTGTCAGGGTGCAGTGTGTCAGGGTGCAGTGTGCCAGAGGGCAGTGTGTCAGGGTGCAGTGTGTCAGTGGGGAGTGTGTCACCTGGCAGTGTGTCAGGGTGCAGTGTGTCAGTGGGCAGTGTGTCAGGGGGACAGTGTGCCATGGTGCAGTGTGTCAGCGTGCAGTGTGTCCGGGGGCAGTGTGTCACCTGGCAGTGTGTAAGGGCACAGTGTGTCAGAGGGCAGTGTGTCACCTGGCAGTGTGTAAGGGCACAGTGTGTAAGGGTGCAGTGTGTCAGTGGGCAGTGTGTAATGGGACAGTGTGTCAGGGGACAGTGTGTCAGGGTGCAGTGTGTCGTGGGGAGCAGTGTGTCAGGGAGCAATGTGCCATGGTGCAGCGTGTCGGGGGCAGTGTGTCACGGGGGCAGTGTGTCACCTGGCAGTGTAAGGGTGCAGTGTGCCAGTGGGCAGTGTCTCGGGGGGGCAGTGTGTTGAGGGTGCAGTGTGCCATGGTGCAGTGTGTCAGCGTGCAGTGTGTCAGGGGGCAGTGTGTCACCTGGCAGTGTGTAAGGGCACAGTGTGTCAGGGGGCAGTGTGTCACCTGGCAGTGTGTCAGGGTGCAGTGTGTCGTGGGGAGCAGTGTGTCAGGGGGCAATGTGCCATGGTGCAGCGTGTCGGGGCAGTGTGTCACGGGGGCAGTGTGTCACCTGGCAGTGTAAGGGTGCAGTGTGCCAGTGGGCAGTGTCTCGGGGGGGCAGTGTGTTGAGGGTGCAGTGTGCCATGGTGCAGTGTGTCAGCGTGCAGTGTGTCAGGGGGCAGTGTGTCACCTGGCAGTGTGTAAGGGCACAGTGTGTCAGGGGGCAGTGTGTCATGGGACAGTGTGTCAGGGGACAGTGTGTCAGGGTGCAGTGTGTCAGGGGGCAGTGTGTCAGGGGGCAGTGTGTCACCTGGCAGTGTGTAAGGGCGCAGTGTGTCAGTGGGCAGTGTGTCACCTGGCAGTGTGTGAGGGCGCAGTGTGTCAGTGGGCAGTGTGTCACCTGGCAGTGTGTAAGGGGTCAGTGTGTCAGGATGCAGTGTGTCAGGGGGGCACTGTGTCGGGGCCAGTGTGTCAGGGTGCAGTGTGTTGGGGGGCAGTGTGTCAGGGTGCAGTGTGTCAGGGGGCAGTGTGATGGGGGCCAGTGTGTCAGGAGGCAGTGTGTAAGTGGACAGTGTCGGGGGGCAGTGTGTCAGGGGACAGTGTGTCAGCGTGCAGTGTGTCAGGGGGCAGTGTGTCGGGGGGCAGTGTGTCATGGGGCAGTGTGTCAGAGTGCAGTGTGTCAGGGGGGACAGTGTGTCAGGGGACAGTGTGTCAGGGGGCAGAGTGCCAGGGGGCAGTGTGTCGGGGGGGCAGTGTGTTCAGGGGGGCAGTGTGTCAGGGGACAGTGTGTCAGGGTGCAGTGTGTCAGGGGGCAGTGTGTCAGGGGGCAGTGTGTCACGGGGCAGTGTGTAAGGGTGCAGTGTGTCAGTGGGCAGTGTGTCACCTGGCAGTGTGTAAGGGCGCAGTGTGTCAGGGGGCAGTGTGTCAGGGTGCAGTGTGTCAGGGGGCAGTGTGTCAGGGGGCAGTGTGCCAGGGGGCAGTGTGTCAGGGGGGCAGTGTGTCAGGGGGCAGTGTGTCAGGGTGCAGTGTGTCAGGGGGCAGTGTGTCAGGGGGCAGTGTGTCAGGGTGCAGTGAGTCGGGGGCAGTGTGTCAGAGGGCAGTGTGTCAGGGGGCAGTGTGTTGGGGGGGCAGTGTGTTCAGGGGGCAGTGTGTCAGGGGGCAGTGTGTCAGGTTGCAGTGTGTCGGGGGCAGTGTGTCAGGGGGCAGTGTGTCAGGGGGCAGTGTGACAGGGGGCAGTGTGTCAGGGTGCTGTGTGTCAGGGGGCAGTGTGTCAGGGTGCAGTGTGTTGAGGGGGCAGTGTGTCAGGTGGCAGTGTGTCACGGGGGAGAAGTTTGTTGGGGGCAGTGTGTCAGTGGGCAGTGTGTCAGAGGGCAGTGTGTCAGGGTGCAGTGTGTCCGGGGGCAGTGTACCAGGTGTCAGTGTGTCTGGGGTTGAGTGTGCCATGGGGCAGTGCGTCACGAGGACAGTGTGTCAGGGGGCAGTGTGTCGGGGGCAGTGTGTCAGGGGGCAGTGTGTCAGGGGGCAGTGTGTCACGGGGGCAGTGTGTCACCAGGCAGTGTGTAAGGGTGCAGTGTGTCAGGGGGCAGTATGTCTTGGGGCAGTGTGTAAGGGTGCAGTGTGTCAGGGGCAGTATGTCTTGGGGTAGTGTGTCAGGGGGCAGTGTGCCAGGGCCAGTGTATCACAGGGCAGTGTGTCATGGGTCATTGTGTCGGGGGGCAGTCTGCAAGGTTCAGTGTGTCACGGGGGCAGTGTGTCAGGGTGCAGTGTGTCATTGGGCAGTGTGCCGGGGCAGTGTATCGGGGGGGCAGTGTGTCAGGGGGCATTGTGTTCAGGGGGCAGTGTGTCACAGTGCAGTGTGTCAGTGGTCAGTGTGTCGGGGGCAGTGTGTCAGGGGGCAGTGTGTTCAGGGGGCAGTGTGTCAGGGGGCAATGTGTCGGGGGGGCAGTGTGTCAGGGGCAGTGTGGAAGGGGATAGTGTGCCAGGTGCCAGTGTGTCAGGTGACAGTGTGTCAGGGTGCCAGTGTGTCAAGGGGCAGTGTGCCAGAGGGCAGTGTGTCAGGGTGCAGTGAATCGGGGGCAGAGTGCCAGGTGTCAGTGTGTCGGGGTTGGGTGTGTCAGGTTGCAGTGTGTCAGGAGGCAGTGTGTCAGGGGCGCAGTGTGTCGGGGGTAGTGTGTCAGGGGGCAGTGTGTCAGGGTGCAGTGTGTCAGGGGGGCAGTGTGTCAGGGGCAGTGTGTCAGCGTGCAGTGTGTCATGGGCGGTGTGTCAGGGGGCAGTGTGTCATGGGCAGTGTGTTGGGGGGCAGTGTGTCAGGGGGCAGTGTGTTCAGGGGGCAGTGTGTCAGGGTGCAGTGTGTCAGTGGGCAGTGTGTCGGGGGACAGTGTGACAGTGGGCAGTGTGTCGGGGGCAGTGTGTCAGTGTACAGTGTGTCAGGGTGCAGTGTGTCATGGGGAAGTGTGTCGGGGGGCAGTGCGTTGGGGGGCAGTGTGTCAGGGCAGTGTGTCACAGTGCAGTGTGTCAGTGGCAGTGTGTCGGGGGGGCAGTGTGTCATGGGGCGGTGTGTTCAGGGGCAGTGTGTCAGGGGCAATGTGTCGGGGGGCAGTGTGTCAGGGGGCAGTGTGTCGGGGGGGCAGTGTGTCAGGGGCAGTGTGGAAGGGGATAGTGTGCCAGGTGCCAGTGTGTCAAGGGGCAGTGTGCCAGAGGGCAGTGTGTCAGGGCGCAGTGAATCGGGGGCAGAGTGCCAGGTGTCAGTGTGTCGGGGGTTGAGTGTGTCAGGGGCAGTGTGTCACGGGGGCAGTGTGTCAGGGGTCAGTGTGTCGGGGGGGGTCAGTGTGTCAGGGTGCAGTGTGTCGGGGGGGCAGTGCGTCAGGGGGCTGTGTGTCAGGGTGCAGTGTGTCAGGAGGACAGTGTGTCAGGGGCGCAGTGTGTCGGGGGTAGTGTGTCAGGGGGCAGTGTGTCAGGGTGCAGTGTGTCAGGGGGGGCAGTGTGTCAGGGGACAGTGTGTCAGGGTGCAGTGCGTCAGGGGGGCAGTGTGTCGGTGTGGCAGTGTGTCAGAGGGCAGTGTGTCAGGGTGCAGTGTGCCGAGGGGCAGTGTGCCAGGGGGCAGTGTGTCATGGGGCAGTGTGTCAGGGTGCAGTGTGCCAGGTGTCAGTGTGCCAGGGGACAGTGTGTCAAGGTGCAGTGTGTCAGCGTGCAGTGTGTCAGGGGGCAGTGTGTCGGGGGTCAGTGTGTCAGGGGGCAGTGTGTCAGGGGGGCAGTGTGTCAGGTGACAGTGTGTCAGGGGGCAGTGTGTCAGGGGGCAGTGTGTCGGGGGGCAGTGTGTCAGGGGGCAGTGTGTCATGGGGCAGGGTGTCGGGGGCAGTGTGTCGGGGGGTAGTGTGCCAGGAGGCAGTGTGCCAGGTGTCAGTGTGACAGGGGGCAGGGTGCCAGGGGGCAGTGTGCCAGGGGGCAGTGTGTCATGGGGCAGTGTGTCAGAGTGCAGTGTGTCAGGGGGCAGTGTGTCGGGTGGGCAGTGTGCCAGGTGTCAGTGCATCGGGGGGTCAGTGTGACAGGGGGCAGTGTGTCACGAGGACAGTGTGTCGGGGCAGTGTGTCAGCGGGCAGTATGTCAGGGGGCAGTGTGTTGGGGGGGCAGTGTGTTCAGGGAGCAGTGTGTCAGGGGGGCAGTGTGTCAGGGGGCAATGTGTCACGAGGACAGTGTGTCAGGGGGCAGTGTGTCAGGGGGCAGTGTGACATGGGGCTGTGTGTCAGGGGGGAGTGTGTCAGGGGGTAGTCTGTCAGTGGGCTGTGTGTCACGGGTAGTGTGTCGGGGGGCAGTGTGTCAGGGGGCAGTGTGTCAGGGGGTAGTCTGTCAGTGGGCTGTGTGTCAGGGGGCAGTGTGTCAGGGGGGGAAGTGTGTCAGGGGGCAGTGTGTCACGGGGGCAGTGTGTCAGAGTGCAGTGAATCCGGGGGCAGTGTACCAGGTGTCAGTGTGTCGGGGGTTGAGTGTGTCAGGGGGCAGTGTGTCAGGGGGCAGTGTGTCACGGGGGCAGTGTGTCACCAGGCAGTGTGTAAGGGTGCAGTGTGTCAGGGGGCAGTGTGTCTTGGGGCAGTGTGTCAGGAGGCAGTGTGTCAGGATGCAGTGTGTCGGGTGGCAGTGTGTCAGGGGGCAGTGTGTCATGGTGCAGTGTGTCAGGGGGCAGTGTGCCAGGGGCCAGTGTATCAGGGGGCAGTGTGTCTTGGGGCAGTGTGTCAGGAGGCAGTGTGTCAGGATGCAGTGTGTCGGGTGGCAGTGTGTAAGGGGGTAGTGTGCCAGGTGCCAGTGTGTCGGGGGACAGTGTGTCGGGGGGCAGTGTGTCAGGGGGCAGTGTGTCATGGTGCAGTGTGTCAGGGGGCAGTGTGCCAGGGGCCAGTTTTTCAGGGGGCAGTGTGTCAGGGTGCCGTGTGCCAGGGGGCAGTGTGTCATGGGGCAGTGTGTCGGGGGCAGTGTGCCAGGTGTCAGTGTGTCGGGGGGTCAGTGTGTCAGAGGGCAGTGTGTCAGGGTGCAGTGTGTCATTGGGCAGTGTGTCGGGGGCAGTGTGTCAGGGTGCAGTGTGCCAGGGGGCAGTGTATCGGGGTGCAGTGTGTCAGTGGGCAGTGTGTCAGGGGGCAGTGTGTCATGGGACAGTGTGTCAGGGGGCATTGTGTTCAGGGTGCAGTGTGTCAGGGGGCAGTGTGTCAGGGTGCAGTGTGTCAGTGGGCAGTCTGTCAGGGTGCAGTGCGTCAGTGGGCAGTGTGTCAGGGTGCAGTGTGTTCAGGGTGCAGTGTGTCAGTGGGCATTGTGTTCAGGGTGCAGTGTGTCAGTGGGCAGTGTGTTCAGGGTGCAGTGGGTCAGGGGGCAGTGTGTCAGGGTGCAGTGTGTCAGTGGGCAATGTGTCAGGGGGCAGTGTGTCAGGGTGCAGTGTGTCAGTGGGCAGTGTGTCAGGGGGCAGTGTGCCAGTGGGCAGTGTGTCACGGGGGCAGTGTGTTCAGGGTGCAGTGTGTCAGGGGGCATTGTGTTCAGGGTGCAGTGTGTCAGTGGGCAGTGTGTTCAGGGTGCAGTGTGTCAGGGGGCAGTGTGTCAGAGTGCAGTGAATCCGGGGGCAGTGTACCAGGTGTCAGTGTGTCGGGAGTTGAGTGTGTCAGGGGGCAGTGTGTCAGGGGCAGTGTGTCACGGGGGCAGTGTGTCACCAGGCAGTGTGTAAGGGTGCAGTGTGTCAGGGGGCAGTGTGTCTTGGGGCAGTGTGTCAGGAGGCAGTGTGTCAGGATGCAGTGTGTCGGGTGGTAGTGTGTCGGGGGGCAGTGTGTCATGGTGCAGTGTGTCGGGGGGCAGTGTGCCAGGTGCCAGTGTGTCGGGGTGCAGTGTGTCGGGGGGCAGTGTGTCGGGGGCAGTGTGTCATGGTGCAGTGTGTCAGGGGGCAGTGTGCCAGGGGCCAGTGTTTCGGGGGCAGTGTGTCATGGGGCAGTGTGTCGGGGGCAGTGTGCCAGGGGTCAGTGTGTCGGGGGGTCAGTGTGTCAGGGGGCAGTGTGTCAGTGGGCAGTGTGTCATTGGGCAGTGTGTCGGGGGCAGTGTGTCAGGGTGCAGTGTGCCAGGGGGCAGTGTGTCATGGGGACAGTGTGTCAGGGGGCATTGTGTCAGGGTGCAGTGTGTCAGGGGGCAGTTTGTCAGGGTGCAGTGTGTCAGTGGGCAGTCTGTCAGGGTGCAGTGTGTCAGTGGGCAGTGTGTCATGGGACAGTCTGTCAGGGTGCAGTGTGTCAGGGGGCAGTGTGTCGGGGGCAGTGTGTCAGGGTGCAGTGTGCCAGGGGGCAGTGTATCGGGGGCAGTGTGTCAGTGGGCAGTGTGTCAGGGGGCAGTGTGTTCAGGGTGCAGTGTGTCAGGGGGCAGTGTGTCAGGGTGCAGTGTGTCAGTGGGCAGTGTGTTCAGGGGGCAGTGTGTCAGGGGGCAGTGTGTCAGGGTGCAGTGTGTCAGTGGGCAGTGTGTCAGGGGGCAGTGTGCCAGTGGGCAGTGTGTCGGGGGCATTGTGTTGGTGGCAGTCTGCAAGGTTCAGTGTGTCACGGGGGCAGTGTGTCAGGGTGCAGTGTGTCATTGGGCAGTGCGTCGGGGGCAGTGTATCATGGGGCAGTGTATCGGGGGCAGTGTGCCAGGTGTCAGTGTGTCGGGGGGTCAGTGTGTCAGGGGGCAGTGTGTCAGGGTGCAGTGTGTCATTGGGCAGTGTGTCGGGGGCAGTGTGTCAGGGTGCAGTGTGCCAGGGGGCAGTGTATCGGGTGCAGTGTGTCAGTGGGCATTGTGTTCAGGGTGCAGTGTGTCAGGGGGCAGTGTGTCAGGGTGCAGTGTGTCTGGGTGCAGTGTGTCAGGGGGCAGTGTGTCAGGGTGCAGTGTGTCAGGGGGCAGTGTGTCAGGGTGCAGTGTGTCATTGGGCAGTCTGTCAGGGTGCAGTGTGTCAGTGGGCAGTGTGTTCAGGGTGCAGTGTGTCAGGGGGCATTGTGTTCAGGGTGCAGTGTGTCAGTGGGCAGTGTGTTCAGGGTGCAGTGTGTCAGGGGGCATTGTGTTCAGGGTGCAGTGTGTCAGTGGGCAGTGTGTTCAGGGGGCAGTGTGTCAGGGTGCAGTGTGTCAGTGGGCAGTGTGTCATGGGACACTGTGTCAGGGTGCAGTGTGTCAGTGGGCAGTCTGTCAGGGGGCAGTGTGTCAGTGGGGCAGTGTGTCGGGGGCAGTGTGTCAGGGTGCAGTGTGCCAGGGGGCAGTGTATCGGGGTGCAGTGTGTCAGTGGGCAGTGTGTTCAGGGTGCAGTGTGTCAGGGGGCATTGTGTTCAGGGTGCAGTGTGTCAGGGGGCAGTGTGTCAGGGTGCAGTGTGTCAGTGGGCAGTCTGTCAGGGTGCAGTGTGTCAGTGGGCAGTGTGTCATGGGACAGTGTGTCAGGGTGCAGTGTGTCAGTGGGCAGTGTGTTCAGGGTGCAGTGTGTCAGTGGGCAGTGTGTCATGGGGCAGTGTGTCAGGGGCAGTGTGTCAGGGTGCAGTGTGTCTGTGGGCAGTGTGTTCAGGGCGCAGTGTGTCAGGCGGCAATGTGTCAGGGTGCAGTGTGTCAGGGGTGCAGTGTGTCAGGGTGCAGTGTGTCATTGGGCAGTGCGTCGGGGCAGTGTGTTCAGGGTGCAGTGTGTCAGGGGGCATTGTGTTCAGGGTGCAGTGTGTCAGTGGGCAGTGTGTTCAGGGTGCAGTGTGTCAGGGGGCAGTGTGTCAGAGTGCAGTGAATCCGGGGCCAGTGTACCAGGTGTCAGTGTGTCGGGGGTTGAGTGTGTCAGGGGCAGTGTGTCAGGGGGCAGTGTGTCACGGGGGCTGTGTGTCACCAGGCAGTGTGTAAGGGTGCAGTGTGTCAGGTGGCAGTGTGTCTTGGGGCAGTGTGTCAGGAGGCAGTGTGTCAGGATGCAGTGTGTCGGGTTGCACTGTGTCAGGGTGCAGTGTGTCAAGGGACAGTGTGTCAGGGGGCATTGTGTCAGGGGGCAGTGTGTCAGGGTGCAGTGTGTCAGTGGGCAGTGTGTCAGGGTGCAGTGTGTCAGTGGGCAGTGTGTTCAGGGGGCAGTGTGTCAGGGGGCAGTGTGTCAGGGTGCAGTGTGTCAGTGGGCAGTGTGTCAGTGGGCAGTGTGTTCAGGGTGCAGTGTGTCAGGGGGCAGTGTGTCAGGGTGCAGTGTGTCAGTGGGCAGTGTGTCAGTGGGCAGTGTGCCAGTGGGCAGTGTGTCGGGGGGCATTGTGTTGGGGGCAGTCTGCAAGGTTCAGTGTGTCACGGGGGCAGTGTGTCAGGGTGCAGTGTGTCAGGGGGCAGTGTGTCAGGGTGCAGTGTGTCAGTGGGCAGTGTGTCATGGGACAGTCTGTCAGGGTGCAGTGTGTCAGTGGGCAGTGTGTCAGGGTGCAGTGTGTCAGGGGGCATTGTGTTCAGGGTGCAGTGTGTCAGGGGGCATTGTGTCAGGGTGCAGTGTGTCAGTGGGCAGTGTGTTCAGGGTGCAGTGTGTCAGGGGGCAGTGTGTCAGGGTGCAGTGTGTCAGTGGGCAGTGTGACAGGGGGCAGTGTGCCAGTGGGCAGTGTGTCGGGGGGCATTGTGTTGGGGGCAGTCTGCAAGGTTCAGTGTGTCACGGGGGCAGTGTGTCAGGGGGCAGTGTGTCATTGGGCAGTGCGTCGGGGGCAGTATGTTCAGGGTGCAGTGTGTCAGGGTGCAGTGTATCATGGGGCAGTGTGTCGGGGGCAGTGTGCCAGGTGTCAGTGTGTCGGGGGTCAGTGTGTCAGGGGGCAGTGTGTCAGGGTGCAGTGTGTCATTGGGCAGTGTGTCGGGGGCAGTGTGTCAGGGTGCAGTGTGTCAGGGGGCAGTGTATCGGGGTGCAGTGTGTCAGTGGGCATTGTGTTCAGGGTGCAGTGTGTCAGGGGGCAGTGTGTCAGGGTGCAGTGTGTCATTGGGCAGTCTGTCAGGGTGCAGTGTGTCAGTGGGCTGTGTGTACAGGGTGCAGTGTGTCAGGGGGCATTGTGTTCAGGGTGCAGTGTGTCAGTGGGCAGTGTGTTCCGGGGGCAGTGTGTCAGGGTGCAGTGTGTCAGTGGGCAGTGTGTCATGGGACACTGTGTCAGGGTGCAGTGTGTCAGTGGGCAGTCTGTCAGGGGGCAGTGTGTCAGTGGGCAGTGTGTTCAGGGTGCAGTGTGTCAGTGGGCAGTGTGTCGGGGGCAGTGTGTCAGGGTGCAGTGTGCCAGGGGGCAGTGTATCGGGGTGCAGTGTGTCAGTGGGCAGTGTGTTCAGGGTGCAGTGTGTCAGGGGGCATTGTGTTCAGGGTGCAGTGTGTCAGGGGGCAGTGTGTCAGGGTGCAGTGTGTCAGTGGGCAGTGTGTTCAGGGTGCAGTGTGTCAGGGGGCAGTGTGTCAGAGTGCAGTGAATCCGGGGCCAGTGTACCAGGTGTCAGTGTGTCGGGGGTTGAGTGTGTCAGGGGGCAGTGTGTCAGGGGCAGTGTGTCACGGGGCAGTGTGTCACCAGGCAGTGTGTAAGGGTGCAGTGTGTCAGGTGGCAGTGTGTCTTGGGGCAGTGTGTCAGGACAAGTGTGTCAGGATGCAGTGTGTCGGGTTGCATTGTGTCAGGGTGCAGTGTGTCAAGGGACAGTGTGTCAGGGGCATTGTGTCAGGGGCAGTGTGTCAGGGTGCAGTGTGTCAGTGGGCAGTCTGTCAGGGAGCAGTGTGTCAGTGGGCAGTGTGTTCAGGGTTTAGTGTGTCAGGGGCAGTGTGTCAGGGTGCAGTGTGTCAGTGGGCAGTGTGTCAGTGGGCAGTGTGTCAGTGGGCAGTGTGTTCAGGGTGCAGTGTGTCAGGGGGCAGTGTGTCAGGGTGCAGTGTGTCAGTGGGCAGTGTGTCAGTGGGCAGTGTGCCAGTGGGCAGTGTGTCACGGGGGCATTGTGTTGGGGGGCAGTCTGCAAGGTTCAGTGTGTCACGGGGGCAGTGTGTCAGGGTGCAGTGTGTCAGGGGGCAGTGTGTCAGGGTGCAGTGTGTCAGTGGGCAGTGTGTCATGGGACAGTCTGTCAGGGTGCAGTGTGTCAGTGGGCAGTGTGTCAGTGGGCAGTCTGTCAGGGTGCAGTGTGTCAGTGGGCAGTGTGTCATGGGGCAGTGTGTCAGGGGGCATTGTGTTCAGGGTGCAGTGTGTCAGGGGGCATTGTGTCAGGGTGCAGTGTGTCAGTGGGCAGTGTGTTCAGGGTGCAGTGTGTCAGGGGGCAGTGTGTCAGGGTGCAGTGTGTCAGGGGGCAGTGTGTCAGGGTGCAGTGTGTCATTGGGCAGTCTGTCAGGGTGCAGTGTGTCAGTGGGCAGTGTGTTCAGGGTGCAGTGTGTCAGGGGGCAGTGTGACAGGGGGCAGTGTGCCAGTGGGCAGTGTGTCAGGGTGCAGTGTGTCAGTGGGCAGTGTGTCATGGGACACTGTGTCAGGGTGCAGTGTGTCAGTGGGCAGTCTGTCAGGGGGCAGTGTGTCAGTGGGCAGTGTGTTCAGGGTGCAGTGTGTCAGTGGGCAGTGTGTCGGGGGCAGTGTGTCAGGGTGCAGTGTGCCAGGGGGCAGTGTATCGGGGTGCAGTGTGTCAGTGGGCAGTGTGTTCAGGGTGCAGTGTGTCAGGGGGCATTGTGTTCAGGGTGCAGTGTGTCAGGGGGCAGTGTGTCAGGGTGCAGTGTGTCAGTGGGCAGTCTGTCAGGGTGCAGTGTGTCAGTGGGCAGTGTGTCATGGGACAGTGTGTCAGGGTGCAGTGTGTCAGTGGGCAGTGTGGTCAGGGTGCAGTGTGTCAGTGGGCAGTGTGTCATGGGGCAGTGTGTCAGGGGGCAGTGTGTCAGGGTGCAGTGTGTCTGTGGGCAGTTTGTCACGGAACAGTCCGTCAGGGTGCAGTGTGTCAGTGGGCAGTGTGTTCAGGGCGCAGTGTGTCAGGCGGCAATGTGTCAGGGTGCAGTGTGCCAGGGGGCAGTGTATCGGGGTGCAGTGTGTCAGTGGGCAGTGGTTCAGGGTGCAGTGTTTCATAGGGCAGTGTGTCAGGGTGCAGTGTGTCAGTGGGCAGTCTGTCAGGGTGCAGTGTGTCAGTGGGCAGTGTGTCATGGGACAGTGTGTCAGGGTGCAGTGTGTCAGTGGGCAGTGTGTTCAGGGTGCAGTGTGTCAGGGGGCATTGTGTTCAGGGTGCAGTGTGTCAGTGGGCAGTGTGTTCAGGGTGCAGTGTGTCAGGGGGCAGTGTGTCAGGGTGCAGTGTGTCAGTGGGCAGTGTGTCAGTGGGCAGTGTGCCAGTGGGCAGTGTGTCGGGGGCATTGTGTTGGGGGGCAGTCTGCAAGGTTCAGTGTGTCACGGGGGCAGTGTGTCAGGGTGCAGTGTGTCAGGGGGCAGTGTGTCAGGGTGCAGTGTGTCATTGGGCAGTGTGTCGGGGGCAGTGTGTCAGGGTGCAGTGTGCCAGGGGGCAGTGTATCGGGGTGCAGTGTGTCAGTGGGCATTGTGTTCAGGGTGCAGTGTGTCAGGGGCAGTGTGTCAGGGTGCAGTGTGTCATTGGGCAGTCTGTCAGGGTGCAGTGTGTCAGTGGGCAGTGTGTTCAGGGTGCAGTGTGTCAGGGGGCATTGTGTTCAGGGTGCAGTGTGTCAGTGGGCAGTGTGTTCAGGGGGCAGTGTGTCAGGGTGCAGTGTGTCAGTGGGCAGTGTGTCATGGGACACTGTGTCAGGGTGCAGTGTGTCAGTGGGCAGTCTGTCAGGGGGCAGTGTGTCAGTGGGCAGTGTGTTCAGGGTGCAGTGTGTCAGTGGGCAGTGTATCGGGGGCAGTGTGTCAGGGTGCAGTGTGCCAGGGGGCAGTGTATCGGGGTGCAGTGTGTCAGTGGGCAGTGTGTTCAGGGTGCAGTGTGTCAGGGGGCATTGTGTTCAGGGTGCAGTGTGTCAGGGGGCAGTGTGTCAGGGTGCAGTGTGTCAGTGGGCAGTTTGTCAGGGTGCAGTGTGTCAGTGGGCAGTGTGTCATGGGACAGTGTGTCAGGGTGCAGTGTGTCAGTGGGCAGTGTGGTCAGGGTGCAGTGTGTCAGTGGGCAGTGTGTCATGGGGCAGTGTGTCAGGGGGCAGTGTGTCAGGGTGCAGTGTGTCTGTGGGCAGTTTGTCACGGAACAGTCCGTCAGGGTGCAGTGTGTCAGTGGGCAGTGTGTTCAGGGCGCAGTGTGTCAGGCGGCAATGTGTCAGGGTGCAGTGTGTCAGGGTGCAGTGTGTCAGGGTGCAGTGTGTCATTGGGCAGTGCGTCGGGGACAGTGTGTTCAGGGTGCAGTGTGTCAGGGGGCAGTGTGTCAGAGTGCAGTGAATCCGGGGGCAGTGTACCAGGTGTCAGTGTGTCGGGGGTTGAGTGTGTCAGGGGGCAGTGTGTCAGGGGCAGTGTGTCACGGGGGCAGTGTGTCACCAGGCAGTGTGTAAGGGTGCAGTGTGTCAGATGGCAGTGTGTCTTGGGGCAGTGTGTCAGGAGGCAGTGTGTCAGGATGCAGTGTGTCGGGTTGCACTGTGTCAGGGTGCAGTGTGTCAAGGGACAGTGTGTCAGGGGGCATTGTGTCAGGGGGCAGTGTGTCAGGGTGCAGTGTGTCAGTGGGCAGTTTGTCAGGGTGCAGTGTGTCAGTGGGCAGTGTGTTCAGGGTGCAGTGTGTCAGGGGGCAGTGTGTCAGGGTGCAGTGTGTCAGGGTGCAGTGTGCCAGTGGGCAGTGTGTCGGGGGCATTGTGTTGGGGGGCAGTCTGCAAGGTTCAGTGTGTCAGGGTGCAGTGTGTCATTGGGCAGTGTGTCGGGGGCAGTGTGTTCAGGGGGCAGTGTGTCATGGGGCAGTGTGTCGGGGGTCAGTGTGTCAGAGGGCAGTGTGTCAGGGGGCAGTGTGTCATGGGACAGTGTGTCAGGGGGGCATTGTGTTCAGGGCGCAGTGTGTCAGGGGGCAGTGTGTCATGGGGCAGTCTGTCAGGGGGGCAGTGTGTCAGTGGGCAGTGTGTCATGGGACAGTGTGTCAGGGTGCAGTATGTCAGGGGGGCAGTGTGTCAGGGTGCAGTGTGTCAGTGGGCACTGTGTTCAGGGTGCAGTGTGTCAGGGGGCATTGTGTTCAGGGTGCAGTGTGTCATTGGGCAGTGTTTCGGGGGCAGTGTGTTCAGGGGGCAGTGTGTCAGGGTGCCGTGTGCCAGGGGGCAGTGTGTCATGGGGCAGTGTGTCGGGGGGGTCAGTGTGTCAGAGGGCAGTGTGTCAGGGTGCAGTGTGTCATTGGGCAGTGTGTCGGGGGCAGTGTGTCAGGGTGCAGTGTGCCAGGGGGCAGTGTATCGGGTGCAGTGTGTCAGTGGGGCAGTGTGTCAGGGGGGCAGTGTGTCATGGGACAGTGTGTCAGGGGCAGTGTGTTCAGGGTGCAGTGTGTCAGGGGGCAGGTGTCAGGGTGCAGTGTGTCAGTGGGCAGTGTGTCAGGGTGCAGTGTGTCAGGGGGCAGTGTGTCAGGGGACAGTGTGTCAGGGGGCAGTGTGTCAGGGGGCAGTGTGTCAGGGGGCAGTGTGTCAGTGTGCAGTGTGGTCAGGGGGCAGTGTGTCAGGGGGCAGTGTGTCAGGGTGCAGTGTGTCAGTGGGCAGTGTGTCAGGGTGCAGTGTGTCAGGGGGCAGTGTGTCAGGGTGCAGTGTGTCAGTGGGCAGTGTGTCAGGGGCAGTGTGCCAGGGGGCAGTGTGTCAGGGTGCAGTGTGTCAGGGGGCAGTGTGTCAGGGGGGCAGTGTGTCAGTGGGCAGTGTGTCAGGGTGCAGTGTGTCAGGGGGCAGTGTGTCAGGGGGCAGTGTGTCAGTGGGGCAGTGTGTCAGGGTGCAGTGTGCCAGTGGGCAGTGTGTCAGGGGGGCAGTGTGTTCAGGGGGGGGGCAGTGTGTCAGGGGGCAGTGTGTCACGGGGGCAGTGTGTCAGGGTGCAGTGTGTCATTGGGCAGTGCGTCGGGGGCAGTGTGTTCAGGGTGCAGTGTGTCAGGGGGCATTGTGTTCAGGGTGCAGTGTGTCAGGGGGCAGTGTGTTCAGGGTGCAGTGTGTTAGGGGGCAGTGTGTCAGAGTGCAATGAATCCGGGGGCAGTGTACCAGGTGTCAGTGTGTCGGGGGTTGAGTGTGTCAGGGGGCAGTGTGTCAGGGGGCAGTGTGTCACGGGGGCAGTGTGTCACCAGGCAGTGTGTAAGGGTGCAGTGTGTCAGGGGGCAGTGTGTCTTGGGGCAGTGTGTCAGGGGGCAGTGTGTCATGGTGCAGTGTGTCAGGGGGCTGTGTGCCAGGGGCCAGTGTATCAAGGGGCAGTGTGTCAGGAGGCAGTGTGTCAGGATGCAGTGTGTCGGGTGGCAGTGTGTAAGGGGGTGGTGTGCCAGGTGCCAGTGTGTCGGGGGACAGTGTGTCGGGGGGCAGTGTGTCAGGGGGCAGTGTGTCATGGTGCAGTGTGTCAGGGGGCAGTGTGCCAGGGGCCAGTGTATCAGGGGGCAGTGTGTCAGGGTGCAGTGTGCCAGGGGGCAGTGTGCCTGGGTGCAGTGTGTCAGGGGGCAGTGTGTCTAGGGGCAGTGTGTCAGGGACAGTGTGTCAGGGGGCATTGTGTTCAGGGGGCAGTGTGTCAGGGGGCAGTGTGTCAGGGTGCAGTGTGTCAGGGGGCAGTCTGTCAGGGTGCAGTGTGTCAGTGGGCAGTGTGTCATGGGACAGTGTGTCAGGGTGCAGTGTGTCAGTGGGCAGTGTGTCAGGGTGCAGTGTGTCAGGGGGCAGTGTGTCATGGGGCAGTGTGTCGGGGGCAGTGTGCCAGGGGGCAGTGTGCCAGGGGGCAGTGTGTCAGGGGGGCAGTGTGTCAGTGGGCAGTGTGTCAGGGTGCACTGTGTCAGGGGGCAGTGTGTCAGGGGGCAGTGTGTCAGTGGGCAGTGTGTGTCAGGGTGCAGTGTGTCAGGGGGCAGTGTGTCAGGGTGCAGTGTGTCAGGGTGCAGTGTGTCAGTGGGCAGTGTGTCAGGGTGCAGTGTGTCAGGAGGACAGTGTGTCGGGGGGTCAGTGTGTCAGAGGGCAGTGTGTCAGGGTGCAGTGTGTCATTGGGCAGTGTGTCGGGGGCAGTGTGTCAGGGTGCAGTGTGCCAGGGGGCAGTGTATCGGGGTGCAGTGTGTCAGTGGGCATTGGTTCAGGGTGCAGTGTTTCATAGGGCAGTGTGTCAGGGTGCAGTGTGTCAGTGGGCAGTCTGTCAGGGTGCAGTGTGTCAGTGTGCAGTGTGTCATGGGACAGTGTGTCAGGGTGCAGTGTGTCAGTGGGCAGTGTGTCAGGAGGCAGTGTGTCAGGGGGCATTGTGTTCAGGGTGCAGTGTGTCAGTGGGCAGTGTGTTCAGGGTGCAGTGTGTCAGGGGGCAGTGTGTCAGGGTGCAGTGTGTCAGTGGGCAGTGTGTTCAGGGTGCAGTGTGTCAGGGGGCATTGTGTTCAGGGTGCAGTGTGTCAGTGGGCAGTGTGTTCAGGGTGCAGTGTGTCAGGGGGCAGTGTGTCAGGGTGCAGTGTGTCAGGGGGCAGTGTGTCAGCGGGCAGTGTGTCAGTGGGCAGTGTGTTCAGGGGGCAGTGTGTCAGGGGGCAGTGTGTCAGGGTGCAGTGTGTCAGTGGGCAGTGTGTCAGGCGGCAGTGTGCCAGTGGGCAGTGTGTCGGGGGGCATTGTGTTGGGGGGCAGTCTGCAAGGTTCCGTGTGTCACGGGGGCAGTGTGTCAGGGCGCAGTGTGTCATTGGGCAGTGCGTCGGGGGCAGTGTGTTCAGGGTGCAGTGTGTCAGGGGGCAGTGTGTTCAGGGTGCAGTGTGTCAGTGGGCAGTGTGTTCAGGGTGCAGTGTGTCAGGGGGCAGTGTGTCAGAGTGCAGTGAATCCGGGGCCAGTGTACCAGGTGTCAGTGTGTCGGGGGGCATTGTGTTCAGGGTGCAGTGTGTCAGTGGGCAGTGTGTTCAGGGTGCAGTGTGTCAGTGGGCAGTCTGTCAGGGTGCAGTGTGTCAGTGGGCAGTTTGTCACGGGACAGTCTGTCAGGGTGCAGTGTGTCAGTGGGCAGTGTGTTCAGGGTGCAGTGTGTCAGGTGGACAGTGTGTCAGGGGCGCAGTGTATCGGGGGTAGTGTGTCAGGGGGCAGTGTGTCAGGGTGCAGTGTGTCAGAGGACAGTGTGTCAGGGGGTAGTGTGTCAGGGGGCAGTGTGTCAGGGTGCAGTGTGTCAGGGGGGCAGTGTGTTTGGGGACAGTGTGTCAGGGTGCAGTGTGTCAGGGGGCAGTGTGTCATAGGGCAGTGTGTCGGGGGTCAGTGTGTCGGGGGGCAGTGTGTCAGAGGGCAGTGTGTCAGGGTGCAGTGTGTCGGGGGGCAGTGTGTCAGGGTGCAGTGTGCCAGGGGGCAGTGTGTCATGGGGCAGTGTGTCAGAGTGCAGTGTGCCATGTGTCAGTGTGTCGGGGGGGCAGTGTGTCAGAGGGCAGTGTGTCAGGGTGCAGTGTGTCGGGGGCAGTGTGTCAGGGGTCAGTGTATCAGGGGGTCAGTGTGTCAGGGTGCAGTGTGTCATGGGACAGTGTGTCAGGGTGCAGTGTGTCGGGGGGGATCAGTGTGTCAGGGGGCAGTGTGTCACGAGGACAGTGTGTCGGGGGCAGTGTGTCAGGGGGCAGTGTGTCAGGGTGCAGTGTGTCGGGGGCAGTGTGTCAGGGGGCAGTGTGTTGGGTGGGCAGTGTGTTCAGGGGGCCGTGTGTCAGGGGGCAGTGTGTCAGGGGGCAATATGTCACGAGGACAGTGTGTCAGGGGGCTGTGTGTGAGGGGGCAGTGTGTCAGAGGGTAGTCTGTCAGGGGGCTGTGTGTCAGGGGTCAGTGTGTTACAGGTAGTGTGTCACGGGGCAGTGTGTCGGGAGGCAGTGTGTCAGGTACCAGTGTGCCTTGGGGCAGTGTGTCGGGGTGCAGTGTGTCAGGGTGCAGTGTGTCAGAGGGCAGTGAATCCAGGGGCAGTGTACCAGGTGTCAGTGTGTCGGGGGCAGTGTGTCAGGGGGCAGTGTGTCGGGGGCAGTGTGTAAGGGTGCAGTCTGTCAGGGGGCAGGGTGTCACGGGGGCAGTGTGTCACCGGGCAGTGTGTAAGGGTGCAGTGTGCCAGGGGACAGTGTGTCTGGGGGGCTGTGTGTCAGGGGGCAGTGTGCCATGGTGCAGTGTGTCAGGGGGCAGTGTGTCACGAGGGAAGTGTGTCAGGGGGGCAGTGCGTCAGGGGGGCAGTGTGTCGGGGGCAGTGTGTCGGGGCAGTGTGTCAGGGTGCAGTGTGTCAGGGAGCAGTGTGCCAGGTGTCAGTGTGTCGGGGGTTGAGTGTGTCAGGGTGCAGTGTGTCGGGGGGGTCAGTGTGTCAGGGTGCAGTGTGTGATTGGGCAGTGTGTCAGGGGGGCAGTGTGTCAGGGTGCAGTGTGTCCGGGTGCAGTGTGTCAGGGGGCAGTGTGTCACAGGGGCAGTGTGTCAGGGGCAGTGTGTCACTGGGGCAGTGTGTCAGGGTGCAGTGTGTCTTGGGGCAGTGTGTCAGGGGCAGTGTGTCAGGGCGCAGTGTGTCGGGGGGCAGTGTGTCAGGGGCAGTGTGTCATGGGGCAGTGTGTCAGTGGGCAGTGTGTAAGGGGGCAGTGTGTCAGTGGGCAGTGTGTCGGAGGGGCAGTGTGTCAGGGGGCAGTGTGTCAGGGGGCAGTGTGTCATGAGTCAGTGTGTCAGGGGGCAGTGTGTCAGGGGGCAGTGTGTCGGGGGCAGTGTGTCTGGTTGCAGTGTGTCAGGGGCAGTGTGACAGGGTGCAGTGTGTCAGGGGGCAGTGTGTCTGGGGGCAGTGTGTCAGGGGGCAGTGTGTCAGGGGGCAGTGTGTCAGGGGGCAGTGTGTCACTGGGGCAGTGTGTCAGGGGGCAGTGTGTCAGGGTGCAGTGTGTCGGGGAGGCAGTGTGTCAGGGGCAGTGTGTCAGGGGGCAGTGTGTCAGGGTGCAGTGTGTCATGGGGCAGTGTGTCAGGGTGCAGTGTGTCAGGGAGCAGTGTGCCAGGTGTCAGTGTGTTGGGGGTTGAGTGTGTCAGGGTGCAGTGTGTCGGGGGGGTCAGTGTGTCGGGGGCAGTGTGTCAGGGTGCAGTGTGTCATTGGGCAGTGTGTCAGGGGGCAGTGTGTCAGGGTGCAGTGTGTCAGGGGGCAGTGTGTCAGGGGGCAGTGTGTCTTGGGGTCGTGTGTCAGGGGGGCAGTGTGTCGGGGGGCAGTGTGTCAGGGGACAGTGTGTCAGGGGGCAGTGTGTCGGGGCGCAGTGTTTTGGGAAGGCAGTGTGTCAGGGGCAGTGTGGCAGGGTGCAGTGTGTCAGGGTGCAGTGTGTCAGGGCGCAGTGTGTCGGGGAGGCAGTGTGTCAGGGGCAGTGTGTCAGGGGGCAGTGTGTCATTGGGCAGTGTGTAAGGGTGCAGTGTGTCAGTGTGAAGTGCGTCGGAGGGGCAGTGTGTCAGGGGGCAGTGTGTCAGGGTGCAGTGTGTCTTGAGTCAGTGTGTCAGGGGGCAGTGTGTCAGGGTGCAGTGTGTCAGGGGACAGTGTGTCAGGGGGCAGTGTGTCAGGGGCAGTGTGCCAGGGTGCAGTGTGTCAGGGGGCAGTGTGCCAGGGTGCAGTGTGTCAGGGGGCAGTGTTTTCAGGGGCAGTGTGTCTGGGGACAGTGTGTCAGGGGGCAGTGTGTCAGGGGTCAGTGTGTCAGGGGGCAGTGTGTCAGGGTGCAGTGTGTCGGGGGGAGTGTGTCAGGGTGCAGTGTGTCAGGGGGCAGTGTGTCGGGGGCAGAGTGTCAGGGGGCAGTGTGTCAGGGTAGTGTGTCAGGGGGCAGTGTGTCACAGGGTAGTGTGTCAGGGGGCAGTGTGTCAGGGGGCAGGGTGTCAGGGGGCAGTGTGTCAGGGGGCAGTGTGTCAGGGGGCAGTGTGTCAGGGTGCAGTGTGTCGGGGGGCAGTGTTCCAGGTGTCAGTGTGTCCGGGGTTAAGTGTGTTAGGGTGCAGTGTGTCAGGGGGCAGTGTGTCTGGGGGCAGTGTGTCATGGGGCAGTGTGTCAGGGTGCAGTGTGTCGGGGGGCAGTGTGTCAGAGGGCAGTGTGTCAGGGGGCAGTGTGTCAGGGGCAGTGTGTCAGGGGGCAGTGTGCCGGGGGGGCACTGCGTCGGGTGCAGTGTGTCAGGGGTCAGTGTGTCAGGGTGCAGTGTGTTCAGAGGGCAGTGTGTCAGGGGGCAGTGTGTAAGGGTGCAATGTGCCGGGGGCAGTGTGTCAGGGGGCAGTGTGTCAGGGAGCAGTGTGCCATGGGGCAGTGTGTCAGAGGGCAGTGTGTCAGGGGTCAGTGTGTTGGGGTGGTCAGTGTGTCAGGGGTCAGTGTGTCAGGGGGTAGTGTGTCAGGGGGGCAGTATGTCAGGGTGCAGTGTGCAGAGGGCAGTGTGCCAGGGGGCAGTGTGTCGGGGTGGCAGTGTGTCAGGGGGCAGTGTGTCAGGGGGCAGTATGTCAGGGGGCAGTGTGTCAGGATGCAGTGTGTTCAGGGGGCAGTGTGTCAGGGGGCAGTCTGCCAGGGGGCAGTGTGTCAGGGGGCAGTGTGTCATGGGGCAGTGTGTCACGGGGCAGTGTGTCAGGGAGCAGTGTGCCAGGGGGCAGTGTGTCGGGGTGAGTGTGTCAGGGTGCAGTGTGTCGAGGGGCAGTGTGTCAGGGGGCAGTGTGTCAGGAGGCAGTGTGTCAGGGGGCAGTGTGTCATGGGGCAGTGTGTCAGGGTGCAGTGTGTCTTGGGGCAGTGTGTCAGGGGGGCAGTGTGTCAGGGGGCAGTGTGCCAGGGTGCAGTGTGTCAGGGGGCAGTGTGTCAGGGGGAGTGTGTCAGGGGGCAGTGTGTCAGGGGGCAGTGTGTCAGGGGACAGTGTGCCAGGGGGCAGTGTGTTCCGGGGCCAGTGTGACAGGGTGCAGTGTGCAGGGGGGCTGTGTGTCAGGGGGCAGTGTGTCGGTGGGCAGTGTGCCAGGGGGCAGTGTGCCAGGGGGCAGTGTGTCGGGGGGAGTGTGTCAGGGTGCAGTGTGTCGGGGGCAGTGTGTCAGGGTGCAGTGTGCCAGGGGGCAGTGTGTCAGGGGGCAGTGTGTCAGGGGGCAGTGTGTCGGGGGGGCAGTGTGTCACGGGGGCAGTGTGTCGGGGGCAGTGTGTCACGTGGGCAGTGTGTCACAGGGGGCAGTGTGTCACCGGGGCAGTGTGTCGGGGGGGCAGTGTTTCAGGGGGCAGTGTGTCACGGGGGCAGTGTGTCAGGGGGGCAGTGTGTCAGGGTGCAGTGTGTCAGGGGGCAGTGTGTCGGGGGGGGCAGTGTGTCAGGGGGCAGTGTGTTCCGGGGGCAGTGTGTCAGGGTGCAGTGTGTCGGGGGCAGTGTGTCAGTGGGCAGTGCGTCGCGGGGCAGTGTGTTCAGGGTGCAGTGTGTCAGTGGGCAGTGTGTCAGTGGGCAGTGTACCTTGGGGCAGTGTGTCAGGGGGCAGTGTGTCGGGGGGGCAGTGTGTTCAGGGTGCAGTGTGTCAGGGTGCAGGGTGTCAGGGGTCAGTGTGTCAGCGGGCAATGTGTCAGGGGGCAGTGTGTCAGGAGGGCAGTGTGTCAGAGGGCAGTGTGCCGGGGGCAGTTTGCCAGGTGTCAGTGTGTCAGGAGGGCAGTGTGTCAGAGGGCAGTGTGTCGGGGGTCAGTGTGTAAGGTTGCAGTGTGTCAGTGGGCAGTGTGTCAGTGGGCAGTGTGTCAGGGGTCAGTGTGTCAGGGTGCAGTGTGTCAGGGGGCAGTGTGTCAGGGTGCCGTGTGTCACCGGGCAGTGTGTAAGGGTGCAGTGTGTCAGTGGGCAGTGTGTCGTGGGGGTGCAGTGTGTCAGAGGGCAGTGTGCCATGGTGCAGTGTGTCAGGGGGCAGTGTGTCAGGGGGCAGTGTGTCGGGAGGCAGTGTGCCAGGGGGCAGTTTGCCAGGTGTCAGTGTGTCTTGGGACAGTGTGTCAGGGGGCAGTGTGTCAAGGTACAGTGTGTCAGGGTGCAGTGTGTCGGGGGCAGTGTGTCACAGGGGCAGTGTGTCAGGGGGCAGTGTGTCTCGGGGGCAGTGTGTCAGGGGGCAGTGTGTCAGGGTGCAGTGTGTCGGGGGGCAGTGTGTCATGGGGCAGTGTGTCAGGTGTCAGTGTGTCAGGGTGCAGTGTGTCGTGTGCAGTGTGTCAGGTTGCTGTGTGTGAGGGTGCAGTGTGTCAGCTGGCAGTGTGTCACGGGGGTAGTGTGTCAGGGTGCAGTGTGTCACGAGGACAGTGTGTCAGGGGGCAGTGTGTCAGGGTGCAGTGTGTTCAGTGGGCAGTGTGCAAGGGTGCAGTGTGTCAGGGGGCAGTGTGCCATGATGCATTGTGTCAGGGGGCGGTGTGTTGGGGGCAGTGTGTCACGGGGGCAGTGTGTCAGGGGGCAGTGTGTCGGGGGTCAGTGTGTCAGGGTGCAGTGTGTCAGGGGGCAGTGTGTCAGGGGGCTGTGTGTCGGGGGCAGTGAGTCAAGGGTCAGTGTGTCGGGGGGTCAGTGTGTCAGGGTGTAGAGTGTCAGGGGGCAGTGTGTCAGGGGGCAGTGTGTCAGGGGGCCGAGTGTCAGGGGGCAGTGCGTCAGGGGGCAGTGTGTCAGGGGGCAGTGTGTTAGAGGGCAGTGTGTCAGGGTGCAGTGTGTCGGGGTGCAGTGTGTCATGGGGCAGTGTGTCAGGTGTCAGTGTGTCGGGGGGGCAGTGTGTTAGAGGGCAGTGTGTCAGGGTGTAGTGTGTCAGGAGGCAGTGTGCCAGGTGTCTGTGTGTCGGAGGTCAGTGTGTCAGGTGTCAGTGTGTCGGGGGGCAGTGTGTCGGGGGCAGTGTGTCAAGGTGCAGTGTGTCGGGGGCAGTGTGTCAGGGTGCAGTGTGTCACGAGGACAGTGAGTCAGGGGGCAGTGTGTCACGGGGCAGTGTGTCACCGGGCAGTGTGCAAGGGGCAGTGTGTCAGGGGCAGTGTGTCTGGGGCAGTGTGTCAGGGGGCAGTGTGCCATGGGGCAGTGTGTCAGGGGGCAGTGTGTCAGGGGGCAGTGTGTCAGGGGGCAGTGTGTCACGGGGGCAGTGTGTCCGGGGGCAGTGTGTCGGGGGGCAGTGTGTCAGGGGGCAGTGTATCGGGGGCAGTGTGTCAGTGGGCAGTTTGTCAGGGTGCAGTGTGTCAGGGGGCAGTGTGTCGTGGGGCAGTGTGTCAGGGTGCAGTTCGTCTCGGGGCAGTGTGTCAGGGGGGCAGTGTGTCAGGGGGCAGTGTGTCCGGGGGCAGTGTGTCAGGGGGCAGTGTGTCCGGGTGCAGTGTGCAGAGGGGCAGTGTGTCAGGGGCAGTGTGTCAGGGTGCAGTGTGTCAGGGGGCAGTGTGTCATGGGGCAGTGTGTCAGGGGGCAGTGTGTCAGAGGGCAGTGTGTCGGGGGGGCAGTGTGTCTAGGGGCAGTGTGTCAGGGGTCAGTGTGTCAGGGTGCAGTGTGTCGCGTGCAGTGTGTCAGGTTGCTGTGTGTGAGGGTGCAGTGTGTCAGCTGGCAGTGTGTCACGGGGGTAGTGTGTCAGGGTGCAGTGTGTCACGAGGACAGTGTGTCAGGGGGCAGTGTGTCAGGGTGCAGTGTGTTCAGTGGGCAGTGTGTCAGGGTGCAGTGTGTCAGGGGGCAGTGTGCCATGATGCATTGTGTCAGGGGGCGGTGTGTTGGGGGGCAGTGTGTCACGGGGGCAGTGTGTCAGGGGGCAGTGTGTCGGGGGGTCAGTGTGTCAGGGTGCAGTGTGTCAGGGGGCAGTGTGTCAGGGGCTGTGTGTCGGGGGCAGTGTGTCAAGGGTCAGTGTGTCGGGGGGTCAGTGTGTCAGGGTGTAGAGTGTCAGGGGGCAGTGTGTCAGGGGGCAGTGTGTCAGGGGGCCGTGTGTCAGGGGGCAGTGCGTCAGGGGGCAGTGTGTCAGGGGGCAGTGTGTTAGAGGGCAGTGTGTCAGGGGGCAGTGTGTCGGGGTGCAGTGTGTCATGGGGCAGTGTGTCAGGTGGCAGTGTGTCGGGGGGCAGTGTGTCTGGGGCAGTGTGTCAGGGTGCAGTGTGTCAGGGGCAGTGTGCCAGGGGGCAGTGTGTCTGGGGTCAGTGTGTCAGGGGGCAGTGTGTCGGTGGGCAGTGTGTCGGGGGCAGTGTGCCAGGGTCCAGTGTGTCAGGGGGCAGTTTGTCGGGGGCAGTGTGTCAAGGGGGCAGTGTGTCAGGGGGCAGTGTGTCAGGGGGCAGTGTGTCAAGGGGCAGTGTGCAAGGGGGCAGTGTGTCAGGGGTCAGTGTGTCTGGGGGCAGTGTGTCAGGGGGCAGTGTGCCAGGGTGCAGTGTGTCAGGGGGCAGTGTGTCATGGGTCAGTGTGTCGGGGGGCAGTGTGTCAGGGGGGCAGTGTGTCAGGGGGCAGTGTGTCGGGGGCAGTGTGTCAGGGTGCAGTGTATCAGGGGGCAGTGTGTCAGTGGACAGTTTTTCGGGGGCAGTGTGTCAGGGGTCAGTGTGTCGTGGGGTCAGTGTGTCAGGGTGCAGTTCGTCTCGGGGCAGTGTGTCACGGGGGCAGTGTGTCAGGGGGCAGTGTGTTCCGGGGGCAGTGTGTCAGGGGTCAGTGTGTCAGGGGGCAGTGTGCCATGGTGCAGTGTGTCAGGGGCAGTGTGTCAGGGTGCAGTGTGTCGGGGGGCAGTGTGTCATGGGGCAGTGTGTCAGGTGTCAGTGTGTCAGATGTCAGTGTGTCGGGGGGGCAGTGTGTCAGCGGCCAGTGTGCCAGGTGTCAGTGTGTCAGGGTGCAGTGTGTCGCGTGCAGTGTGTCAGGTTGCTGTGTGTGAGGGTGCAGTGTGTCAGCTGGCAGTGTGTCACGGGGGTAGTGTGTCAGGGTGCAGTGTGTCACGAGGACAGTGTGTCAGGGGGCAGTGTGTCAGGGTGCAGTGTGTTCAGTGGGCAGTGTGCAAGGGTGCAGTGTGTCAGGGGGCAGTGTGCCATGATGCAGTGTGTCAGGGGGCAGTGTGCCGGGGGCAGTGTGTCACTGGGGCAGTGTGTCAGGGGGCAGTGTGTCGGGGGGGCAGTGTGTCAGGGTGCAGTGTGTCAGGGGGCAGTGTGTCAGGGGGCTGTGTGTCGGGGGCAGTGTGTCAAGGGGCAGTGTGTCAGGGGGGCAGTGTGTCAGGGGTCAGTTTGTCAGGGGGCAGTGTGTCAGGAGGCAGTGTGTCGGGGGCAGTGTGCCAGGGGGCAGTGTGTCAGGGTGCAGTGTGTCAGGGGGCAGTGTGTCAGGGTGCTGTGTGTCGGGGGGCAGTGTGTCATGGGGCAGTGTGTCAGGTGTCAGTGTGTCGGGGGGGGCAGTGTGTTAGAGGGCAGTGTGTCAGGGTGTAGTGTGTCAGGAGGCAGTGTGCCAGGTGTCTGTGTGTCGGAGGCCAGTGTGTCAGGTGGCAGTGTGTCTGGGGGCAGTGTGTCGGGGGCAGTGTGTCAAGGTGCAGTGTGTCGGGGGCAGTGTGTCAGGGTGCAGTGTGTCACGAGGACAGTGTGTCAGGGGGCAGTGTGTCATGGGGCAGTGTGTCAGGTGTCAGTGTGTCGGGGGGGCAGTGTGTTAGAGGGCAGTGTGTCAGGGTGTAGTGTGTCAGGAGGCAGTGTGCCAGGTCCCTGTGTGTCGGAGGTCAGTGTGTCGGGGGGGGCAGTGTGTCGGGGGGCAGTGTGTCCGGGTGCAGTGTGTCGGGGGCAGTGTGTCAGGGTGCAGTGTGTCACGAGGACAGTGTGTCAGGGGGCAGTGTGTCGGGGCCAGTGTGTCACGGGGCAGTGAGTCAGGGGGAAGTGTGTCGGGGGGCAGTGTGTCGGGGGCAGTGTGTCAGGGTGCAGTGTGTCGGGGGCAGTGTGTCAGGGTGCAGTGTGTCACGAGGACAGTGTGTCAGGGGGCAGTGTGTCGTGGCCAGTGTGTCACGGGGGCAGTGAGTCAGGGGGGCAGTGTGTCACGGGGGCAGTGTGTCAGCGGCCAGTGTGCAAGGGTGCAGTGTGTCATGGGGCAGTGTGTCTGGGGGGCAGTTCGTCAGGGGGCAGTGTGCCATGATGCAGTGTGTCAGGGGGCGGTGTGTTGGGGGGCAGTGTGTCACGGGGGCAGTGTGTCAGGGGGCAGTGTGTCGGGGGGTCAGTGTGTCAGGGGGCAGTGTGTCAGGGGGCTGTGTGTCGGGGGCAGTGAGTCAAGGGTCAGTGTGTCGGGGGGGTCAGTGTGTCAGGGTGCAGTGTATCGGGGGCAGTGTGTCAGTGGACAGTTTTTCGGGGGCAGTGTGTCAGGGGTCAGTGTGTCGTGGGGTCAATGTGTCAGGGTGCAGTGTGTCTCGGGGCAGTGTGTCACGGGGGCACAGTGTGTCAGGGGGCAGTGTGTTCCGGGGGCAGTGTGTCAGGGGTCAGTGTGTCGGGGGGCAGTGTGTCAGGGGGGCAGTGTGGCTGAGCCAGTGTGTCACGGGGGCAGCGTGTCTGGGGGCAGTGTGTCACGGGGGCAGTGTGTCACCGGGCAGTGTGTAAGGGTGCAGTGTATCAGGGGGCAGTGTGTCGGGGGCAGTGTGTCAGGGTGCAGTGTGTCGGCGGGCAGTGTGCCAGGTGTCAGTGTGTCGGGGGGGCAGTGTGTCGGGGGCAGTGTGTCAGGGTGCAGTGTGTCAGAGGGCAGTGTGTAATGGTGCAGTGTGTTCAGGGTGCAGTGTGTCAGGGGGCAGTGTGTCAGGGGGCAATGTGTCACGAGGACAGTGTGTCAGGAGGTTGTGTGTCAGGGGGCAGTGTGTCAGAGGGTAGTCTGTCAGGGGCCTGTGTGCCTGGGGTCAGTGTGTTACAGGTAGTGTGTCACGGGGGCAGTGTGTCGGGAGGCAGTGTGTCAGGTAGCAGTGTGCCTTGGGGCAGTGTGTCGGGGGTGCAGTGTGTCACGGGGACAGTGTGTCAGAGGGCAGTGTGTCACGGGGACAGTGTGTCAGGGTGCAGTGTGTCAGGGTTCAGTGTGTCAGCGTGCAGTGTGTCAGGGGGCAGTGTGTCACGAGGACAGTGTGTCATGGGGGCAGTGTGTCATGGGGCAGTGTGTCAGGGTGCAGTGTGTCAGCGGGCAGTGTGTCAGGGTGCAGTGTGTCAGTGGGGAGTGTGTCACCTGGCAGTGTGTAAGGGTGCAGTGTGTCAGTGGGCAGTGTGTCAGGGGGACAGTGTGCCATGGTGCAGTGTGTCAGCGTGCAGTGTGCCAGGGAGCAGTGTGTCAGTGGGCAATGTGTCGGGGGGCAGTGTGTCGGGGGGGCAGTGTGTCGGGGTGCAGTGTGTCAGGGGGGCAGTGTGTCAGGGGGCAGTGTGTCAGGGTGCAATGTGCCAGGGGGCAGTGTGTCAGGGGGCAGTGTGTCAGGGGGCAGTTTGTCAGGGTGCAGTGTTCCAGGGGGCAGTGTGTCGGGGGGGCAGTGTGTCAGGGGGCAGTGTGCCAGGGTGCAGTGTGTCGGGGGCAGTGTGTCAGGGTGCAGTGTGTTGGGGGCAGTGTGTCAGGGTGCAGTGTGTCACGAGGACAGTGTGTCAGGGGGCAGTGTGTCGGGGCCAGTGTGTCACGGGGGCAGTGAGTCAGGGGGCAGTGTGTCACGGGGGCAGTGTGTCACCGGGCAGTGTGCAAGGGTGCAGTGTATCAGGGGGCAGTGTGTCGGGGGCAGTGTGTCAGGGTGCAGTGTGTCGGGGGGCAGTGTGCCAGGTGTCAGTGTGTCGGGGGGGCAGTGTGTCGGGGGCAGTGTGTCAGGGTGCAGTGTGTCGGGGGCAGTGTGTCAGGGTGCAGTGTGTCACGAGGACAGTGTGTCAGGGGGCAGTGTGTCGGGGCCAGAGTGTCACGGGGGCAGTGAGTCAGGGGGCAGTGTGTCACGGGGGCAGTGTGTCACCGGGCAGTGTGCAAGGGTGCAGTGTGTCAGGGGGGCAGTGTGTCTGAGCCAGTGTGTCACGGGGGCAGTGTGTCTGGGGGCAGTGTGTCACGGGGGCAGTGTGTCAGGGGGCAGTGTGTAAGGGTGCAGTGTGTCGGGGGCAGTGTGTCGGGGGCAGTGTGTCAGGGTGCAGTGTGTTGGGGGCAGTGTGTCAGGGTGCAGTGTGTCGGGGGCAGTGTGTCAGGGTGCAGTGTGTCACGAGGACAGTGTGTCAGGGGGCAGTGTGTCGGGGCCAGAGTGTCACGGGGGCAGTGAGTCAGGGGGCAGTGTGTCACGGGGGCAGTGTGTCACCGGGCAGTGTGCAAGGGTGCAGTGTGTCAGGGGGGCAGTGTGTCTGAGCCAGTGTGTCACGGGGGCAGTGTGTCTGGGGGCAGTGTGTCACGGGGGCAGTGTGTCAGGGGGCAGTGTGTCAGGGTGCAGTGTGTCGGGGGCAGTGTGTCGGGGGCAGTGTGTCAGGGTGCAGTGTGTTGGGGGCAGTGTGTCAGGGTGCAGTGTGTCACGAGGACAGTGTGTCAGGGGGCAGTGTGTCGGGGCCAGTGTGTCACGGGGGCAGTGAGTCAGGGGGCAGTGTGTCACGGGGGCAGTGTGACACCAGGCAGTGTGCAAGGGTGCAGTGTGTCAGGGGGCAGTGTGTCGGGGGGGCAGTGTGTCGGGGGGCAGTGTGCCATGATGCAGTGTGTCAGGGGGTGGTGTGTTGGGGGGCAGTGTTTCAAAGGGGGCAGTGTGTCAGAGGGCAGTGTGTCGGGGGCAGTGTGTCAGGGTGCAGTGTGTCGGGGGCAGTGTGTCAGGGTGCAGTGTGTCACGAGGACAGTGTGTCAGGGGGCAGTGTGTCGGGGCCAGAGTGTCACGGGGGCAGTGAGTCAGGGGGCAGTGTGTCACGGGGGCAGTGTGTCACCGGGCAGTGTGCAAGGGTGCAGTGTGTCAGGGGGGCAGTGTGTCTGAGCCAGTGTGTCACGGGGGCAGTGTGTCTGGGGGCAGTGTGTCACGGGGGCAGTGTGTCAGGGGGCAGTGTGTAAGGGTGCAGTGTGTCGGGGGCAGTGTGTCGGGGGCAGTGTGTCAGGGTGCAGTGTGTTGGGGGCAGTGTGTCAGGGTGCAGTGTGTCACGAGGACAGTGTGTCAGGGGGCAGTGTGTCGGGGCCAGTGTGTCACGGGGGCAGTGAGTCAGGGGGCAGTGTGCAAGGGTGCAGTGTGTCAGGGGGCAGTGTGTCTGGGGGGCAGTTCGTCAGGGGGCAGTGTGCCATGATGCAGTGTGTCAGGGGGCGGTGTGTTGGGGGGCAGTGTGTCACGGGGGCAGTGTGTCAGGGGGCAGTGTGTCGGGGGGCAGTGTGTCAGGGGGCAGTGTGTCAGGGGGCTGTGTGTCGGGGGCAGTGAGTCAAGGGTCAGTGTGTCGGGGGGTCAGTGTGTCAGGGTGCAGTGTATCGGGGGCAGTGTGTCAGTGGACAGTTTTTCGGGGGCAGTGTGTCAGGGGTCAGTGTGTCGTGGGGTCAATGTGTCAGGGTGCAGTGTGTCTCGGGGCAGTGTGTCACGGGGGCACAGTGTGTCAGGGGGCAGTGTGTTCCGGGGGCAGTGTGTTAGGGGTCAGTGTGTCGGGGGGCAGTGTGTCAGGGGGGCAGTGTGGCTGAGCCAGTGTGTCACGGGGGCAGCGTGTCTGGGGGCAGTGTGTCACGGGGGCAGTGTGTCACCGGGCAGTGTGTAAGGGTGCAGTGTATCAGGGGGCAGTGTGTCGGGGGCAGTGTGTCAGGGTGCAGTGTGTCGGGGGGCAGTGTGCCAGGTGTCAGTGTGTCGGGGGGGCAGTGTGTCGGGGGCAGTGTGTCAGGGTGCAGTGTGTCGGGGGCAGTGTGTCAGGGTGCAGTGTGTCACGAGGGCAGTGTGTCAGGGGGCAGTGTGTCGGGGCCAGAGTGTCACGGGGGCAGTGAGTCAGGGGGCAGTGTGTCACGGGGGCAGTGTGTCACCGGGCAGTGTGCAAGGGTGCAGTGTGTCAGGGGGGCAGTGTGTCTGAGCCAGTGTGTCACGGGGGCAGTGTGTCTGGGGGCAGTGTGTCACGGGGGCAGTGTGTCAGGGGGCAGTGTGTAAGGGTGCAGTGTGTCGGGGGCAGTGTGTCGGGGGCAGTGTGTCAGGGTGCAGTGTGTTGGGGGCAGTGTGTCAGGGTGCAGTGTGTCACGAGGACAGTGTGTCAGGGGGCAGTGTGTCGGGGCCAGTGTGTCACGGGGGCAGTGAGTCAGGGGGCAGTGTGTCACGGGGGCAGTGTGACACCAGGCAGTGTGCAAGGGTGCAGTGTGTCAGGGGGCAGTGTGTCGGGGGGGCAGTGTGTCGGGGGGCGGTGTGCCATGATGCAGTGTGTCAGGGGGCGGTGTGTTGGGGGGGCAGTGTTTCACAGGGGGCAGTGTGTCAGAGGGCAGTGTGTCGGGGGGTCAGTGTGTAAGGGTGCAGTGTGTCAGGGGGCAGTGTGTCAGTGGGACAGTGTGTTCAGGGGGCAGTGTGTCAGGGGGCAGTGTGTCAGGGGACAGTGTGTCAGGTGGCACTGTGTCAGGGGGCAGTGTGTCGGGGGCAGTGTGTCAGGGTGCAGTGTGTCATGAGGCAGTGTGTCAGTGGGACAGTGTGTTCAGGGGGCAGTGTGTCAGGGGGCAGTGTGCCACTGGGCAGTGTGTAAGGGTGCAATGTGTCAGTGGGCAGTGTGTCAGGGGGGCAGTGTGTCGGGGGCAGTGTGTCGGGGGCAGTGTGTTATGGGGCAGTGTGTCAGGGTGCAGTGTGTCGCGGGCAGTGTGTCATGGTGCAGTGTGTCAGGGGGTAGTCTGTCAGGGGGCTGTGTGTCAGGGTGGAGGGTGTCAGGGGGCAGTGTGTTATGGGGCAGTGTGTCAGGGTGCAGTGTGTCGCGGGCAGTGTGTCAGGGTGCAGTGTGTCAGGGGGCAGTGTGTTATGGGGCAGTGTGTCAGGGTGCAGTGCGTCGCGGGCAGTGTGTCAGGGGGTAGTCTGTCAGGGGGCTGTATGTCAGGGTGGAGTGTGTCAGCTGGCAGTGTGTCTGGGGGTAGTGTGTCATGGTGCAGTGTGTCACGGGGGCAGTGTGTTAGGGGGCAGTGTGTCAGGGGGGCAGTGTGTCAGGGGGCAGTGTGCCATCGTGCAGTGTGTCAGGGGCAGTGTGTCAGGGTGCAGTACGTCAGGGGGCAGTGTGTCAGGGGGCGGTGTGTCAGGTGTCAGTGTGTCAGGGTGCAGTGTGTCCGTGGGTTGAGTGTGTCAGGGTGCAGTGTGTCGGGGGCAGTGTGTCACAGGGGCAGTGTGTCACCGGGCAGTATGTAAGGGGCAGTGTGTCACCAGGCAGTGTGTCGGGGGACAGTGTGTCATGGGGGCAGTGTGCCAGGGGGCAGTGTGCCAGGTGTCAGTGTGTCATGGGGCAGTGTGTCAGGGTGCAGTGTGTCAGGGGGCAGTGTGTCACCGCGCAGTGTGTAAGGGTGCAGTGTGCCATGGTGCAGCGTGTCAGGGGCAGTGTGTCAGGGGCAGCGTTTCTGGGTCAGTGTGTCAGGGGGCAGTGTGTCAGGGGGCAGTATGCCGGGGGCAGTGTGTCAGGTGTCAGTGTGTCTTGGGGCAGTGTGTCAGGGGGCAGTGTGTCGGGGGGCAGTGAGCCCAATGTCAGTGTGTCGGGGGGCATTGTGCCAGGTGTCAGTGTGTCGGGGGGTGAGTGTGTCAGAGTGCAGTGTGTCGGGGGCAGTGTGTCACGGGCGCAGTGTGTCAGGGGGCAGTGTGTCACGGGGGCAGTGTGTCACCGGGCAGTGTGTAAGGGTGCAGTGTGTCAGGGGGCAGTGTGTCGGGGGGGCAGTGTGTCAGGGGGCAGTGTGCCATGGTGCAGTGTATCATGGGTGCAGTGTGTCAGAGGGCAGTGTGTCAGAGGGCAGTGTGTCAGGGGCAGTGTGTCAGGGGCAGTGTTTCTGGGTCAGTGTGCCATGGTGCAGTGTGTCAGGGTACAGTGTGTCTTGGGGCAGTGTGTCAGGGGGCAGTGTGACAGGGTACAGTGTGTCAGGGTGCAGTGTGTCGGGGGGCAGTGTGCCCGATGTCAGTGTGTCGGGGGGCATTGTGCCAGGTGTCAGTGTGTCGGGGGTTGAGTGTGTCAGGGTGCAGTGTGTCGGGGGCAGTGTGTCACGGGCGCAGTGTGTCAGGGGGCAGTGTGTCACGGGGGCAGTGTGTCACCGGGCAGTGTGTAAGGGTGCAGTGTGTCAGGGGGCAGTGTGTCACGGGTGCAGTGTGTCAGAGGGCAGTGTGTCAGGGGGCAGTGTGCCAGGGGGCAGTGTGTTCCCGGGGCAGTGTGTCAGGGTGCAGTGTGCAGGGGGGCAGTGTGTCAGGGTGCAGTGTGTCAGGGCAGTGTGTCAGGGTGCAGTGTGTCAGGGGACAGTGTGTCAGGTGGCACTGTGTCAGGGAGCAGTGTGTCAGGGTGCAGTGTGTCAGGGTGCAGTGTGTTGGGGGGACAGTGTGTTCAGGGGGCAGTGTGTCAGGGGGCAGTGTGTCAGGGTGCAGTGTGTCGGGGGGACAGTGTGTTCTGGGGGCAGTGTGCCAGGGGCAGTGTGTCACCGGGCAGTGTGTAAGGGTGCAGTGTGTCAGGGGGCAGTGTGTCAGGGGGGCAGTGTGTCAGGGGGCAGTGTGCCATGGTGCAGTGTGTCAGGGGCAGTGTGTCAGGGTGCAGAGTGTCGGGGGGCAGTGTGTCAGAGGGCAGTGTGTCAGGTGTCAGTGTGTCGGGGGGGCGGTGTGTTAGAGGGCAGTGTGTCAGGGTGCAGTGTGTCGGGGGTTGAGTGTGTCAGGGTGCAGTGTGTCGGGGGCAGTGTGTCACGGGGGCAGTGTGTCAGGGGGCAGTGTGTCAAAGGGGCAGTGTGTCACCGGGCAGTGCGTATGGGTGCAGTGTGTCAGGGGGCAGAGTGTCGGGGGGACAGTGTGTCAGGGGGCAGTGTGTCAGGGGGCCGTGTGTCAGGGGGCAGTGTGTCAGGGGGCAGTGTGTCGGGGGCAGTGTGTCAGGGTGCAGTGTGTCATGGGGCAGTGTGACGGGGTGCAGTGTGTCAGTGGGACAGTGTGTTCAGGGGACAGTGTGTCACCGGGGAGTGTGTCAGGGTGCAGTGTGTCAGGGGGCAGTGTGTCGGGGGGCGCAGCGTGTCAGGGGGCAGTGTGCCATGGTGCAGTGTGTCAGGGGCAGTGTGTCAGGGGGCAGTGTGTCGTGGGGCAGTGTGCCAGGGGGCAGTGTGCCAGGTGTCCGTGTGTCTTGGGGCAGTGTGTCAGGGGGCAGTGTGTCAGGGTACAGTATGTCAGGGTGCAGTGTGTCGGGGGGCAGTGTGCCCGATGTCAGTGTGCCAGGGGGCAGTGTGCCAGGTGTCCGTGTGTCTTGGGGCAGTGTGTCAGGGGGCAGTGTGTCAGGGTACAGTGTGCCAGGTGTCCGTGTGTCGGGGATTGAGTGTGTCAGGATGCAGTGTGACGGGGGCAGTGTGTCATGGGGGCAGTGTGTCACGGGGGCAGTATCTCACCGGGCAGTGTGTAAGGGTGCAGTGTGTCAGGGGGCAGTGTGTCGGGGGGGCAGTGTGTCAGGGGGCAGTGTGCGATAGTGCAGTGTGTCAGGGGGCAGTGTGTC
Source organism: Hemiscyllium ocellatum (assembly GCF_020745735.1). NCBI lineage: Eukaryota > Metazoa > Chordata > Chondrichthyes > Orectolobiformes > Hemiscylliidae > Hemiscyllium > Hemiscyllium ocellatum. The sequence goes on along the minus strand of NC_083443.1, from coordinate 24,989,324 downwards.
ACGGGGGCAGTGTGTCAGGGGGCATTGTGTCTTCGGGCAGTGTGTCAGGGGGCAGTGTGCCGGGGGGCAGTGTGTTCCGGGGGCAGTGTGTCAGGGGGCAGTGTGTCAGGGTTGCAGTGTGACGGGGAGGCAGTGTGTCAGGGGACAGTGTGTCAGGGGGCAGTGTGTCAGGGTGCAGTGTGTCGGGGGCAGTGTGTCAGGGTGCATTGTGTCATGGGGCAGTGTGTCAGTGGGACAGTGTGTTCAGGGGGCAGTGTGTCAGGGGGCAGTGTGTCAGTGGGCAGTGTGTCAGGGGGGCAGTGTGTCAGGGGGCAGTGTGCCATGGTGCAGTGTTCGGGGGCAGTGTGTCAGGGTGCAGTGTGTCAGGGGGCAGTGTGTTATGGGGCAGTGTGTCAGGGTGCAGTGTGTCAGGGGGTAGTCTGTCAGGGGGCTGTGTGTCAGGGTGGAGTGTGTCAGCTGGCAGTGTGTCTGGGGGTAGTGTGTCATGGTGCAGTGTGTCACGGGGGCAGTGTGTCAGGGGGCATTGTGTCAGGGGGCAGTGTGCCGGGGGGCAGTGTGTTCCGGGGGCAGCGTGTCGGGGGCAGTGTGTCAGGGGGCAGTGTGTCGGGGGGACAGTGTGTTCGGGGGGCAGTGTGTCAGGGGGCAGTGTGTCAGGGTGCAGTGGGTCGGGGGGGCAGTGTGTTAGAGTACAGTGTGTCAGGGTGCAGTGTGTCCGTGGGTTGAGTGTGTCAGGGTGCAGTGTGTCGGGGGCAGTGTGTCACCGGGGCAGTGTGTCACCGGGCAGTGTGTAAGGGGCAGTGTGTCACCGGGCAGTGTGTCGGGGGACAGTGTGTCATGGGGGCAGTGTGCCATGGTGCAGTGTGCCAGGGGGCAGTGTGCCAGGTGTCAGTGTGTCATGGGGCAGTGTGTCAGGGTACAGTGTGTCAGGGTGCAGTGTGTCGGGGGCAGTGTGCCCGATGTCAGTGTGTCGGGTGGCAGTGTGCCAGGTGTCAGTGTGTCGGGGGTTGAGTGTGTCAGGGTGCAGTGTGTCGGGGGCAGCGTGTCACGGGGGCAGTGTGTCACCGGGCAGTGTGTAAGGGTGCAGTGTGTCAGGGGGCAGTGTGCGATGGTGCAGTGTGTCAGGGGGCAGTGTGTCTTGGGGCAGTGTGTCAGGGGGCAGTGTGCCATGATGCAGTGTGTCGGGGCCAGTGTGTCAGGGGGCAGTGTGTCACGGGGGCAGTGTGTCACCGGGCAGTGTGCAAGGGTGCAGTGTGTCAGGGGGCAGTGTGTCTGGGGGGCAGTGTGTTAGGGGGCAGTGTGTCAGGTGGCAGTGTATCGGGGTGGCAGTGTGTTAGGGGGCAGTGTGTCACGGGGACAGTGTGTCTGGGGGCAGTGTGTCAGGGTGCAGTGTGTCAGGGGCAGTGTGTCAGGGGGCAGTGTGTCAGGGTGCAGTGTGTCGGGGGGACAGTGTGTTCAGGGGGCAGTGTGTCAGGGGGCAGTGTGTAAGGGTGCAGTGTGTCAGGGGGCAGTGTGTCAGGTTGCAGTGTGTCACGAGGACAGTGTGTCAGGGGGCAGTGTGTCGGGGCCAGCATGTCACGGCGGCAGAGTGTCACGGGGGCAGTGTGTCAGGGGGCATTGTGTCGGGGGGCAGTGTGTCAGGGTGCAGTGTGTCAGTGGGCAGTGTGTCAGGGGGCAGTGTGCCATGGTGCAGTGTGTCAGGAGGCAGTGTGCCAGGGGCCAGTGTGTCAGGGAGCAGTGTGTCGTGATCAGTGTGCCAGGGGGCAGTGTGTCAGGGTGCAGTGTGTCAGGGTGCAGTGTGTCGTGGGGGCAGTGTGTCAGGGGAAGTGTGTTGTGGGGGAGTGTGTCAGGAGGGAGTGTGTCGTGGCGAGTGTGTCGGGGGGCAGTGAGTCGGGAGGCAGTGTGTCAGGGGAAAGTGTGTCAGGAGGCAGTGTGTCGAGGGGCAGTGTGTCAGGGGAAATTGTGTCAGGAGGCAGTGTGTCGAGGGGCAGTGTGTCGGGGGCAGTGTGTCGGAGGGCAGTGTGTCGGGGGCAGTGTGTTAGGAGGGAGTGTGTCACAGGCTAGTGTGTCAGGGGACAGAGTGTCAGGGGGCAGTATGTCAGGGTGCAGTGTGGCAGCGGCAGTGTGTCAGGGGCCAGTGTGTCAGGAGGCAGTGCGTCAGGGCATAGTGTGTCCGGGGCAGTGTGTCGAGGGGCAGTGTATCAGGGGCAGTGTGTCAGAGCGAGTGCGTCAGGGGGCATTGTGTCAGGGCGTAGTGTGTCGTGGGGCAGTGTGTCACAGGGGAGTGTGTTGAGGGAGCAGTGTGCCAGGGGGTAGTGTGTCAGGGGGAGTGTGTCGGGGGCAGAGTGTCAGGGGAGAGTGTGTCGGGGGGAGTGTGTCGGGGGGCAGTGTGTCAGGGGACAGCGTGTCAAGGCGCAGTGTGTCATGGGGCAGTGTGTCGGGGGTCAGTGTGTCAGGGTGCAGTGTGTCGGGGGGGCAGTGTGTCAGGGGGCAGTGTGCCATGGTGCAGTGTGTCAGGGGGCAGTGTGTCACGGGGGCAGTGTGTCAGGGGGCAGTGCGTCAGGGTGCAGTGTGTCCGGGGGCAGTGTGTCAGGAGGGAGTGTGTCAGGGGAGGGCAGTGTGTCTTGGGACAGTGTGTCAGGGGGCAGTGTGTCAGGATGCAGTGTGCCGGGGGGCAGTGTGTCGGGGGGCAGTGTGTCAGGGGGCAGTGTGTCAGGAGGGAGTGTGTCAGGGGCGAGTGTGTCGGGCAGCAATGTGTCGGGGGGCTGTATGTCAGGGGGCAGTGTGTCGGGGGTCAGTGTGTCGGGGGGCAGTGTGTCAGGGGCAGTGTGTCAGGGTGCAGTGTGTCAGGGGCAGTGTGTCAGGTACAATGTTTTAGGGTATAGTGTGTCAGGGGGGCAGTGTGTCGGGTGCGAGTGTGTCAGGGGACAGTGTGTCAGGGGGCAGTGTGTCAGGGTGCAGTGTGTCAGGGGCAGTGTGTCTGGGTGCAGTGTCAGAGGGCAGTGTGTCAGGTACAATGTTTTAGGGTATAGTGTGTCAGGAGGGAGTTTGTCAGGGGGCAGTGTGTCAGGATGCAGTGTGTCAGGGGGCAGTGTGTCATGGTGCAGTGTGTCAGGGTGCAGTGTGTCAGGGGCGAGTGTGTCAGGGTACAATGTTTTAGGGTATAGTGTGTCAGGGGGGCAGTGTGTCGGGGGCGAGTGTGTCAGGGGACTGTGTGTCAGGGGGCAGTGTGTCAGGGTGCAGTGTGTCAGGGGACAGTGTGTCATGGTGCAGTGTGTCAGGGTGCAGTGTGTCAGGTACAATGTTTTAGGGTATAGTGTGTCAGGGGGGCAGTGTGTCGGGGGCGAGTGTGTCAGGGGACAGTGTGTCAGGGGGCAGTGTGTCAGGGTGCAGTGTGTCAGGGGCAGTGTGTCTGGGTGCAGTGTCAGAGGGCAGTGTGTCAGGGTACATTGTTTTATGGTATAGTGTGTCAGGAGGGAGTGTGTCAGGGGGCAGTGTGTCAGGATGCAGTGTGTCAGGGGACAGTGTGTCATGGTGCAGTGTGTCAGGGTGCAGTGTGTCAGGAGCGAGTGTGTCAGGGTAAATGTTTTAGGGTATAGTGTGTCAGGGGGGCAGTGTGTCGGGGGCGAGTGTGTCAGGGGACAGTGTGTCAGGGGGCAGTGTGTCAGGGGACAGTGTGTCATGGTGCAGTGTGTCAGGGTGCAGGGTGTCAGGGGCAGTGTGTCCGAGTACAATGTTTTATGGTATAGTGTGTCAGGGGGGCAGTGTGTCAGGGGCGAGTGTGTCAGGGGACAGTGTGTCGGGGGCAGTGTGTCAGGGTGCAGTGTGTCAGGGGCAGTGTGTCAGGGTACAATGTTTTAGCGTATAGTGTGTCAGGGTGGCAGTGTGTCGGGGGCGAGTGTGTCAGGGAACAGTGTGTCAGGGGGCAGTGTGTCAGGGTGCAGTGTCAGAGGGCAGTGTGTCAGGGTGCAGTGTGTCAGGGGCAGTGTGTCAGGGTACAATGTTTTAGGGTATAGTGTGTCAGGGGGGCAGTGTGTCGGGGGCGAGTGTGTCAGGGAACAGTGTGTCAGGGGGCAGTGTGTCAGGGTGCAGTGTCAGAGGGCAGTGTGTCAGGGTGCAGTGTGTCAGGAGGGAGTGTGTCAGGGGAGGGCAGTGTGTCTTGGGACAGTGTGTCAGGGGGCAGTGTGTCAGGATGCAGTGTGCCGGGGGGCAGTGTGTCAGGGGGCAGTGTGTCACGGGGGCAGTGTGTCGGGGGGCAGTGTGTCAGGGGGCAGTGCGTCAGGGTGCAGTGTGTCCGGGGGCAGTGTGTCAGGAGGGAGTGTGTCAGGGGCGAGTGTGTCGGGCAGCAATGTGTCGGGGGGCTGTATGTCAGGGGGCAGTGTGTCGGGGGTCAGTGTGTCGGGGGGCAGTGTGTCAGGGGCAGTGTGTCAGGGTGCAGTGTGTCAGGGGCAGTGTGTCAGGTACAATGTTTTAGGGTATAGTGTGTCAGGGGGGCAGTGTGTCGGGGGCGAGTGTGTCAGGGGACAGTGTGTCGGGGGCAGTGTGTCAGGGTGCAGTGTGTCAGGGGCAGTGTGTCTGGGTGCAGTGTGTCAGGGGACAGTGTGTCAGGTACAATGTTTTAGGGTATAGTGTGTCAGGAGGGAGTTTGTCAGGGGGCAGTGTGTCAGGATGCAGTGTGTCAGGGGACAGTGTGTCATGGTGCAGTGTGTCAGGGTGCAGTGTGTCAGGGGCGAGTGTGTCAGGGTACAATGTTTTAGGGTATAGTGTGTCAGGGGGGCAGTGTGTCGGGGGCGAGTGTGTCAGGGGACAGTGTGTCAGGGGGCAGTGTGTCAGGGTGCAGTGTGTCAGGGGACAGTGTGTCATGGTGCAGTGTGTCAGGGTGCAGTGTGTCAGGTACAATGTTTTAGGGTATAGTGTGTCAGGGGGGCAGTGTGTCGGGGGCGAGTGTGTCAGGGGACAGTGTGTCAGGGGGCAGTGTGTCAGGGTGCAGTGTGTCAGGGGCAGTGTGTCTGGGTGCAGTGTCAGAGGGCAGTGTGTCAGGGTACATTGTTTTAGGGTATAGTGTGTCAGGAGGGAGTGTGTCAGGGGGCAGTGTGTCAGGATGCAGTGTGTCAGGGGACAGTGTGTCATGGTGCAGTGTGTCAGGGTGCAGTGTGTCAGGGGCGAGTGTGTCAGGGTAAATGTTTTAGGGTATAGTGTGTCAGGGGGCAGTGTGTCGGGGGCGAGTGTGTCAGGGGACAGTGTGTCAGGGGGCAGTGTGTCAGGGGACAGTGTGTCATGGTGCAGTGTGTCAGGGTGCAGTGTGTCAGGGGCAGTGTGTCCGAGTACAATGTTTTATGGTATAGTGTGTCAGGGGGGCAGTGTGTCGGGGGCGAGTGTGTCAGGGGACAGTGTGTCAGGGGGCAGTGTGTCAGGGTGCAGTGTGTCAGGGGCAGTGTGTCAGGGTACAATGTTTTAGCGTATAGTGTGTCAGGGGGGCAGTGTGTCGGGGGCGAGTGTGTCAGGGAACAGTGTGTCAGGGGGCAGTGTGTCAGGGTGCAGTGTCAGAGGGCAGTGTGTCAGGGTGCAGTGTGTCAGGGGCAGTGTGTCAGGGTACAATGTTTTAGGGTATAGTGTGTCAGGGGGGCAGTGTGTCGGGGGCGAGTGTGTCAGGGAACAGTGTGTCAGGGGGCAGTGTGTCAGGGTGCAGTGTCAGAGGGCAGTGTGTCAGGGTACATTGTTTTAGGGTAGAGTGTGTCAGGATGCAGTATGTCGGGGGGGGGGCAGTGTGCCAGGGGTCAGTGTGTCGGGGGGGCAGTGTGTCAGAGGGCAGTGTGCCAGGGTGCAGTGTGTCGGGGGTCAGTGTGTCAGAGGGCAGTGTGTCAGGGGGCAGTGTGTCAGGGGGCAGTGTGTCGGGGGCAGTGTGCCATGATGCAGTGTGTCAGGGGGCAGTGTGTCGGGGGGCAGTGTGTCTGGGGGCAGTGTGCCATGGTGCAGTGTGTCAGGAGGCAGTGTGCCAGGGGCCAGTGTGTCAGGGGGCAGTGTGTCAGGGGGCAGTGTGTCAAGGGGCAGTGTGTCGAGGGGGCAGTGTGTCGGGAACAGTGTGTTCAGGGAGCAGTGTGTTGGAGGGCCGTGTGTTGGAGGGCAGTGTGTCAGGAAGAAGTGTGCCAGGGCCGAGCGTGTCAGGGGGCAGTGTGTCAGGGTGCAGTGTGTCAGGGTGCAGTGTGTCGGGGCAGTGTGTCAGGGTGCAGTGTCAGAGGGTAGTGTGTCGGGGGCAGTGTGTCAGAGGGCAGTGTGTCAGTGTGCAGTGTCAGAGGGCAGTGTGTCAGAGGGCAGTGTGTCAGGAGGGAGTGTGTCCGTTTACCCCTCTATTTCCCTGTTGTGTTTGAGTCGGTGTGTCCCCTTTCCTCTCCCTCGTATCGTGTTGATTTAAGATCCTGAGCCATTCCCCTTCTCCTGTTTTGAATTCTATGTTGCACCTCCGTGTGCTGTTGTAATCTGGGCACATTCATGAAGTTTGTGACTAGAAATGCTTTGTAAATGGGAGGAGTAATTTTCCTTACACTGTCCCATTTCCACCCTCTGACCTTCCTCAGCGATGATGGTCCCAGACTGTATCGTCTGGAACTCACTAAGTTCCCCCTGTAATCCCGCACCACCCACCAGCTGGATGGCTGAGTCAAAAGTCACTGACACCAGGGTATAGCAAACGGATTTATTTAAAGTCACAAGCTTTCAGGGCGCTGCTTCTTCGTGGGGTGATGGTGGTGGGTACACGGACCATTAGCTGCCCGTCCCGGCCTGGGGATTGTAGCGCGATTTTGTTTAATCTCTGCTGGGTCACGTTTTCTGGAGTCTGACACCATACGGTCAGGATGAAGCCTCACCGCCGCCTGTTCCTGGGCAATTATGGATGGGCAGGAGGCACTAGGCGTGCCAGCGATATTGGCATCGAAGAAAACAATACCATCCATGTGTTGGCAACAGGGCAAACGGCACTGAGAGATGAATGATCTTGGCGATATTGCCTCTTGGTGTTAACGTCACGTGCCCAGCGTTAGTCAGCTCGGTTCAGTGGGCTGCAATCTTACTTCTCAGGTTGTAAATTCAAGCCCGTTCCAGAACTGAAGTGTGTAATCTAGGTTCACACTTCAGTGCTTTTTTAAACAGAGGCCAGTGAGACAGGCATTATGAGATCCCAAGGCACTATTTGAATAAAAGCAGGGATTTTTTTTTTCTCTCTGATATCCAAGCCAACATTTTTCTTTCAACCAACAACCAACACCATTAAAAATAGATTGAGAGCTGAATCATGCCTGCTCTGCCTGAGCTCAGAATGTTTGTCCATGTAGTAACAGTCGCTGTCCTTCTGAGGCACTTTGATCTGGGTACATCACTTTGGGGGGGTTTTGAGAAATGCGATGATCATTCAGAAATGCAAGCTTTTTCCACTTGCTCTGCTGCAGTATGTGCCAAGGGAATGGTTGTACAGTATGGTAACCAGAATCCTGTACACACCCACCAGCTGGTTTTACAACAGTTTTGACCCAGTTAGAATTCTGAGTGGACTCACAAACCTTTAACATTCCCCTGTCCCTGTGTTTTTGTTGTTGCTGCTGTTTCCCTATTATTTACTTATCTACGCTACTTAACTCTGTGATCTGCCTGTATTACTCACAAGACAAAACTTTTCACTGTGTCTCGGTACACGTGACAATTAATTCAATTCAAAAATTTCAATTAAATGAATATATTTTACTGGAGCAGCAGATTATTTTAAAATAGAACTCTTACTGACTAGTCATAATGTGGAGGTGCCGGTGTTGGACTGGGGTGGACAAAGTTAGAAATCACACAGCACCAGGTTAGAGTCCAACAGGTTTATTTGGAGGCACTAGCTTTCGGAGCGCTGCTGCTTCATCGCGTGGCTGTGGAACGGGGTCATAGACACAGATTTGTTAGTGGGCCAGAAACTCAGCCCTCAGCGGGAAAACTTCAACCTCTTCCAGTTGAAGAGTGTGGTCCGATAAGTTGACGATCAATTTCCTCGCGGTGATAACGGCACGGTGGCACAGTGGTTAGCACTGCTGCCTCACAGCGCCAGAGACCCGGGTTCAATTCCCGCCTCAGGCGACTGCCTGTGTGGAGTTTGCACGTTCTCCCCGTGTCTGCGTGGGTTTCCTCCCGCGGGCCAGATGAATTGGCCATTTTAAATTGCCCGTAGTGTTAGGTGAAGGGGTAAAATGTAGGAGAATGGGTCTGGGTGGGTTACGCTTTGGTGGGTCGGTGTGGAGTTGTTGGGCCGAAGGGCCTGTTTCCACACTGTAGGGAATCTAATCTAAAAATAACATTTTAAACTGTGATGCCAGGTCAGGCTTGGCCACTCCTGGTGGTGATGCCAAGTTTCTCCAGGCCCTTGCTCTTGGTGTGCCTGTACGCGGTGTAGTCCTGTCTGTCGCCTTGTCCATTTGTCAGGATCCCGTAACTGTATTGCTGTATCTTGAGCAGAAACTGAGAGTGTGGACTCAATCTCGATCTTTGTATCTTATGACCCTGCTCCACAATCACCTGATGAAGGAGCGTCGCTCCGAAAGCTAGTGTGCTTTCAAATAAACCTGTCGGACTATAACCTGTCGTTGTGTAATTTTCAACTTTGACTCGTCATAGTCAGCTTTAGGCAAGTGTAAATTCATTCTGGGTCCAGTTCCCTAAATAAGGAATCATTTCCTTATCTCTTTCAAACTTCAGAATCATTGTATCCCTACTATTCAGCCCACACTGACCCTCCGAGAGCATCCCACCCCACAGTCACTCGCCATTTCTCACTGGCTGATCCACCCAGCCTGCACAACCCCCGGGCATTTTTGCACGGCCAATCCAGCTAACTTACACAACTCTGGGAGGAGACCAGAGCACTTGGAGAAAATCCTTGCAGGGAGATCGTGCTAACTCCACACAGACAGCAGCCCGAGGGTGGAATTGAACCCGGGTCCCTGGCACTGGGAGAAAGTAGATCTAACCACGGTGCCACCCCAGAACCCTGATGTTTTCAAACCTCTGCCCTTTCATTTATCAGCCTTGCATTCCTGCTACAATCATGGTGTGTTGGAGGATTCGGGTCCTTATCTACACACACAGTGTTGAAGGTTGGACTGCCAAGGGCATTACACTAACCATATTGTAAAAGATTAATTCAGATACCTAGTACCTATGAATAATAATTGGCATTGACATCAATCCGTGACTTTGAAAGAGCCACCTTTACTAATCAGACGAGAAACAAGTGGACACTTTCTGAGGGAGTTGACATAACCTTTTTATGTCTGTTATTTTAATGCAGGTGTTAACATGTTATGTTTAAGTTGTACCAGGAAGTGGAATGTCACAAATTAGTGCGACACTGCGGGTTACATGAAGGAGCGTCTGCTTTTCCCATTTGACATTGCCTTGTGAATGGTCTTCAAAGGGGACCAATTTGCTGATTATTGATCACACGTTAATCACGGGCTAGCTCCAGGTCACTGGTTGTTTTCAGGAGAGCTGAGGAGCACTTTTTTTTAAAAAACGTTGTTTATGGGATATGAAGCATTGCTAAGCAAAAAAAAATAACGTTTGTTACCAGCCAGAATTCCAAGTCAGAATGGTTAAAAATCACACAACACCAGGTTATAGTTCCCACTATCACCTGATGAAGGAGCGTCGCTCTGAAAGCTAGTGCTTCCAATTAAACCTGTTGGACTATAACCTGGTGTTGGGTAATTTTTAGCTGAAAGTGTGTTGCTGGCAAAGCGCAGCAGGTCAGGCAGCATCCAAGGAGCAGGAGAGTCGACGATTCGGGCATGAGCCCTTCTTCAGGAATGCCTGAAACTTTGATTCTCCTGTTCCTTGGATGCTGTCTGACCTGTTGCGCTTTTCCGGCAACACATTTTCAGCTCTGATCTGCAGCCCTCACTTTCTCCTGGGATAATTTTTAACTTTGTATACCCCTGTCCAACACTGGCATCTCCAAATCATGACAGAATGGTGTGTGTGTGTGTGTGTGTGTGTGTGTGTGTGTGTGTGTGTGTGTGTGTGTGTGTGTGTGTGTGTGTGTGTGTGTGTGTGTGTCTGTGTGTGAGTCTGTGTATGTGTGTCAGTGTGTGTCTGTGTGTGGTGTGTGTGTGTGTCTGTGTGTCTGTGTGTGTGTGTGTGTGTGTGTGTGAGAGTCGGTGTGTGTATGTGAGTGTCTGTATGTGTGTGTGGTGTGTGTGTGATTGTGTGTGTGTCTGTGTGTATTTGTGTGTGTGTGTGTGTGTCTGTGTGTGTGTCTGTGTGTATCTGTGTGTGTGTGTGTCTGTGTGTGTGTCTGTGTGTGTGTCTGTGTGTGTATCTGTGTGTGTGTGTGTGTGTGTGTGTGTCTGTGTGTGTGTGAGTCTGTGTGTGTGTCTGTGTATGTGTATGTGTGTCAGTGTGTGTCTGTGTGTGGTGTGTGTGTGTGTCTGTGTGTGTGTGTGTGTGTGAGAGAGTCGGTGTGTGTGTGAGTGTCTGTATGTGTGTGTGGTGTGTGTGTGTCTGTGTGTGTGTCTGTGTATCTGTGTGTGTGTGTGTGAGTGTGTGTGTGTGTGTGTGTGAGTGTGAGAGTGTGTGTGTGTGTGTGTGTGTGTGTCAGTGTATCTGTGTGTGTGTGTGTGTGTGTGTGTGTCAGTGCTGAAGGGAGTGAGGTTTGAAAGGGGACCGTGTGGCTGGGCTATTTGTCCTGAACAGTGTTGAGATTCTGGATGTTGTTGGCGCTGCACCTACCCAGGCACGAGGGGAATATTCCGACCCACTCCTGTAGTTGGTGGTTTGACAGTGAACAGAAAGGGCAGCATCAGGTCTTCGACACATTGAATACTTGCAAGTAGGATCTGATAGAATTTGATTAGATTCCCTACAGTGTGGAAACAGGCCCTTCAGCCCAACCAGTCCACACCAACCCTCCGAAGAGTAACCCACCCAGACCCATTTCCCTCTGACTAATGCACCTAACAATTTAGCCTGGCCAATTCACCCTAACCTGCACACCTTTGGAGTGTGGGAGGGAACTGGAGCACCCGGAGAAAACCCACTTGGTGGACTGACTGAATGGTGCATGATGACTCAACAAATTGGCACATTACTAAGTGAAAATCTCATAACCTAACCATCTCAAATCTGGAGTCAACCTAGTGACGCTCCTCTGCACCTAGTCCTGTGCCAGTACATCCTTTCGCAAGTAAGGAGACCCAAGCTCTACATACTACTTCAGGTGAGGCCTCCCCAACACCCGATACAGCTGCAGCATAACCTCCCTGTTTTTAACTTCCATCATTCTAGCAATGAAGGACAATATTCCATCTACTTTCTTAATTACCTGCTGCACCTGCAAACCAACTTTTTGCGATTCATGCCCAGGTCCCCCTGTGCAGCAACATGCTGCAATTTTTCACTATCTTTAAATGATAGTCCCTTTTGCTGTTATTCATTTCAAAATAGATGAGCTCACATTTTCCAACATGGTACTCCATCTGCCAGACATTTGCCTATCCACCTAATCTATCCTTCTGTAGCCTTTTAGTGTCCCCTGCCACTCATGTTAACGTCACCTGCACACCACATTTAGTCCCCAACTCGCAATCATCTATGTAAATTCTGAACAACTGTGACCCCAGTGCCGATCCCCTGAGGCACACCACCAGCTACTGATTGTCAACCAAAAGAAAACACCCATTTATCCCCACTCTCTACCTTTGTTGGAGGACCCATCTTCTATCCATGCTAATCCATTACCCATCATGCCATGCACCTGTACCTTTTGGGTGGCAACTTGTTGAATACCTTCTGAAAAATCCAGAAACACCACATCCACGTTTCTCTGTTGTCCACGGTGTTCATAACGTCCTCAAAAATTCCAGTAAATTAGTTAAATATGACCTGGTTTTCATGAACATGTGCAGTGTCTGCCCAATGGGACAATATCTCATAATATCTCATAATATCTGCCCATTGGGACAATATCTCACTATTTCTTCCTTGTTTATAGATTCACGCATTTTCCCCACTCCAGAAGTTAAGCTAACCGGTCTATCGTCACCTGCCTCATCTCTACCTCCTTTTTCTCAACAGTCCAATCACTCAGGTCCACTGCTGTGACAGCCAGTAACCAGAGGACACAGTCTTAACTGGCAAATGGAGGAGGGGAAAGGGTTTGGCAGGGAGAGCAGGAGGAGAGGTAAGATAATATTTTTGTGTACAATGTTAAAAATCCCTTCATCAGGGGAAAGGGAGCATCGCTCCGAAAGCTAGTGTGCTTCCAATTAAACCTGTTGGACTATAGCCTGGTGTTGTGTGATTTTTAACTGTGTACACCCCAGTCCAACACCGGCTCCTCCAAATCATTTCTCTACAATGATATTTTACGATGTGCCTGAAATGTTGGAGGAAACAGTTTTCAGTTGTACGTCTCCTCGAAGGGAAATAGAATAAATATTTGAAAAGCTGGTGGAGGGCGTATCACAGCTATCAGCAGGGAGCAGAAACTAGTTAGCGAATTATTTCAAAGAGTGAGCAGTCTCAGTGACCTCTATCATGACAATGGAATGTACCTTTAGCAGTGGTTAGCACTGCTGCCTCACAGTGCCAGAGACCCGGGTTCAAATCCCACCTCAGGCAACTGACTGTGTGGAGTTTGCACGTTCTCCCCGTGTCTGCGTGGGTTTCCTCCGGGTGCTCCGGTTTCCTCCCACAGTCCAAAGATGTGCGGGTCAGGTGAATTGGCCATGCTAAATTGCCCGTAGTGTTAGGTAAGGGGTTAATGTAGGGGTATGGGTTGGTTGCGCTTCGGCGGGACGGTGTGGACTTGTTGGGCCGAAGGGCCTGTTTCCACACTGTAAGTAATCTAATCTAATCTAATCACCACCGATGTATCCAGTTTATAATCCTAATGTGTGCTTTTTAAAAGAGAATTGCTACAGCCAAAGGAGATAACCGTGGATGTAACCTCCCACAGTTGTCTAGGGAGAGGCAGCATGGAATGTCACACCTAATGTTTTGTCAAGGAAACATCAAAAGGAGGAACTTAAAAGGGGAGAGATGTATGATAAACTATCTTGTAATCTCCAGGGAGTTATCTCAGTGTGGGAAGGTGATGGAAGAAATGACAGCAGTCTGGAGGAGAGATGTATGCTGTAGCTTCCAACTGGAGCCATTCGTCCCTGGTCTGGGTGTGCTAGTGGAAGACAGTGTGCCAGTAACCTGAGGTGTAGCAGCCTGGGTTTGTGTAGATTTGCTGTGAAGATCCATCAAAGAACCACTCACTGGTCACCTCTACATTGGAGGGGAAGGACTTTATGACTCCGAGTGGTAAAACTAGCTCACTAGCAGGGCCCCGCCAATGGAAACAGGAAGAAAGGATTTCAACTAACCTGCAAAAACCAGAATCCTGAAATTGAATGTTCAACTATCAACCTACACTATTGTGGATGACACTAAAATTGGAGGTATAGTGGACAGCGAAGAGGGTTACCTCAGATTACAACAGGAGCGTGACCAGATGGGCCAATGGGCTGAGAAGTGGCAGATGGAGTTTAATTCAGATAAAAGTGAGGTGCTGCATTTTGGGAAAGCAAATCTTAGCAGGACTTATACACTTAATGGTAAGGTCCTAGGGAGTGTTGCTGAACAAAGAGACCTTGGAGTGCAGGTTCATAGCTCCTTGAAAGTGGAGTCGCAGGTAGATAGGATAGTGAAGGCGGTGTTTGGTATGCTTCCCTTTATTGGTCAGAGTTTTGAGTACAGGAGTTGGGAGGTCATGTTGCGGCTGTACAGGACATTGGTTAGGCCACTGTTGGAATATTGAATGCAATTCTGGTCTCCTTCCTATCGGAAAGATGTTGTGAAACTTGAAAGGGTTTGGAAAAGATTTACAAGGATGTTGCCAGGATTGGAGGGTTTGAGCTACAGGGAGAGGCTGAACAGGCTGGGACTGTTTTCCCTGGAGCGTCGGAGGCTGAGGGGTGACCTTATAGAGGTTTACAGAATTATGAGGGACATGGATAGGGTAAATAGGCAAAGTCTTTCCCCTGGGATCGGGGAGTCCAGAACTAGAGGGCATAGGTTTAGGGTGAGAGGGGAAAGGTTTAAAAGAGACCTAAGGGGCAACTTTTTCACACAGAGGGTGGTACGTGTATGGAATGAGCTGCCAGAGGATGTGCTGGAGGCTGGTACAATTGCAACATTTAAGAGGCATTTGGATGGGTATATGAATAGGAAGGGTTTGGAGGGATATGGTCCGGGTGCTGGCAGGTGGGACTAGATTGGGTTGGGATATCTGGTCGCCATGGACGGGTTGGACCGAAGGGTCTGTTTCCGTGCTGTACATCTCTATGACTCTATGAATCAATGTAACCAGGCTTTCTTGAGTTAACAGAAGAGTGATTTTATTAATTGTTAAAAGATGAGAAGAAAATAAAGCGCAACACACATACCGGAAATGAAATGTGAGTCCGAAACAAGAGTAATGTTAAACGATATAAGGATCAGTCTCAAAAATAGAAATTGCAGGAAAAGCTCAGCAGGTCTGGAAGCATCTGTGGAGAGAAATCAGAGTTAACATTTCAAATCGAATGATCCTTCCTCTCAAGTGATCCTTCCTCAGAACTGAGTTCTGACGAGGATTACACAGACTCTGACCTGATGGTGTGTGATTTTTAAGATCATAAGACACAGAATTTATAGCAAAAGATTACAAAGTGATGTAACTGAAATTATCTATTAAAAAAGACCTGGATTGTTTGTTAAGCCTCTCGTCTTTTAGAATGGCCATGTTGGTTTCAATTCTTTTGTATGTATATATCAGAACGTTTTTAGAAGTTGCATTCCCCAGTGAACTTTAACAATTGGCGTCATGTTGGCCCATGTATTGAAAGTGTGAGGTGCCCTGTTTGAGGCTGTCTGTGCCCCAATGGTCATATCAAAATGGTCACAACTCATATCAAAGTTATTGAGTTACCCAGGGCTTTTTCAGGTGGACAAGACTGTGTATCACGGAGTTGGAGAAAGGACATATAGGCTTTCTATAGGTATGTCAGGAATAAAAGGATGACTAGGGTGGGTATCGGTCCAGTCAAGGATAGAAGTGGGAAATTGTGCGTGGAGGCGGAGGAGATTGGAGAGACACTAAATCAATACTTTTCGTCAGTATTCACTCAGGAACAGGACATTGTTGCTGATGTGAATATTGAGTCACAAGTGATTAGAATGGATGGCTTTGAGGTATGTAGGGAAGAGGTCTGGGGAATACTGGAAAGGATGAAAATAGATAAGCCCCCTGGGCCTGATGGCATTTATCCTAGGATCCTCTGGGAAGCTAGGGACGACACAGCGGAGCCATTGGCCTTGATTTTTATGTCGTCGTTGTCTACGGGAATAGTGCCAGAAGACTGGAGGATAGCAAATGTGGTCCCCTTGTTCAAGAAGGGGAGTAGGGATAACCCTAGTAACTATAGGCCGGTGAGTCTTACCTCTGTTGTGGGCAAAGTCTTAAGAGAGAATTGTAAGGGATAGGATTTATGAACATCTGGATAGGAATAATGTGATCAAGGATAGTCAGCATGGTTTTGTGAAGGGCAGGTCGTGCCTCACAAACCTTATTGAGTTCTTTGAGAAGGTGACCAAGGAAGTGGACGAGGGTAAAGCAGTAGATGTGGTGTATATGGATTTTAGCAAGGCATTCGATAAGGTACCCCATGGTAGGCTACTGCAAAAAATATGGAGGTATGGCATTGAGGGTGCATTAGAGGTTTGGATTAGGAATTGGCTGGCTGGAAGGAGACAGAGGGTAGTAGTTGATGGTAAAAGTTCATCTTGGAGTGCAGTTACCAGCGGTGTTCCGCAAGGATCTGCTTTGGGACCATTGCTGTTTGTCATTTTTATAAATGACCTGGAGGAGGGGCTAGAAGGTTGGGTGAGCAAGTTTGTGGATGATATGAAAGTCGGTGGAGTTGTGGATAGTGAGGAAGGATGTGGCAGGTTACAGCGGGATATAGATAAGCTGCAGAGCTGTGCAGAAAGGTGGCAAATGGAGTTCAATGTAGCTAAGTGTGAAGTGATTCACTTTGGTAAGAGTAACAAGAAGATGGATTACTGGGCTAATGGTAGGCTACTTGGTAGTGTGGATGAGCAGAGGGATCTTGGTGTCCATGTACACAGATCTCTGAAAGTTGCCACCCAGGTAAATAGTGCTGTGAAGAAGGCATATGGTGTACTGTGCTTTATTGGTAGAGGAATTGAGTTCCAGAGTCCTGAGGTCATGTTGCAGTTGTATAAGACTCTGGTGCGGCCTCATCTGGAGTATTGTGTGCAGTTTTGGTCGCCATACTATAGGAAGGATGTGGAGGCACTGGAACGGGTGCAGAGGAGGTTTACCAGGATGTTGCCTGGTATGGTAGGAAGATCGTATGAGGAAAGGCTGAGGCACTTGGGGCTGTTCTCATTGGAGAAAAGAAGGTTTAGGGGAGATTTGATAGAGGTGTACAAGATGATTAGGGGTTTAGATAGGGTGGACACTGAGAACCTTTTTCCGCTAATGGAGTCAGCTGTTACTAGGGGACACAGCTTTAAATTAAGGGGTGGTAGGTATAGGACAGATGTTAGGGGTAGATTCTTTACTCAGCGAGTCGTGAGTTCATGGAATGCCCTGCCAGTAGCAGTGGTGGACTCTCCCTCTTTATGGTCATTTAAGCGGGCATTGGATAGGCATATGGAAGATAGTGGGCTAGTGTAGGTTAGGTGAGCTTGGATCGGCGCAACATCGAGGGCCGAAGGGCCTGTACTGCACTGTATTTTTCTATGTTCAATGTTCTATATGACACAAACCACTGCTCTTTCGTTCTCTCCACAACAGCTTAAAGTGGCCTTGATTACATACCAGCAAGATCTGCAACTGCCCCTTAATTCCATCGCTTAATGCCAAAAGTGTGCATTGCAACAGTCAGTAATCAGAAACTGTGCTGTAACCTATAATCACGAGCGTGTTGCTGTTTCCCCCTCAATTATATTTTCGCTGCTATGTCCCTTTTTGCTGATGGTAATTGTCTAACCAAAAGGTTCCTATTTGCAGCAATTCAGTTTTGGCTTGGACACTCTAGGGTTCTGTATAAAGCTATTTAATTTTGTCTTCTTATCCACAGATGCTTGTAAAGCCGACTGCAGGCTTTGGGACTGTTTGACCATTTTCCAACTGAAAAGATCTGGAAAAAACCATGTGTTTTTCTGACAATATACAATGTGCATTCATTTGGATAAGTTTGGATGCAGAAAACCCCTCTGCCCATGCTGGTCAAACGCTAATGAAGATTTCTCCAAGATCAACAATAAACCATTCACAGCCCTAACTCAGCGATTGATAAGTTGCCCACACCCGCTGTCCTGCAAACTCTCTGGTTCCAGCAACTTGGCAGGGGACGCCGGTTGGCTGGTCTTTCTGACGTGATGATGGGAGATTAAAACAAATTAGCAAAACACTTCAAATCATTCAGTTATTTTTAAAACCAGGGGACTGCAAGGTCAGTTCAATCTAGCTGAGGCTGCGACATCAGTGTTTAAAGAAAGGAAGGAAATCCTTGCATTTGTATAGCATTTTAGGAAACTCTAATACAATCATACAGTATGGAAATAAACCCTTAGGTCCAACTAGTCCACACCAATCATATTCCCAAACTCAACTCGTCCCACCTGCTCGCATATCTCTCCAAACATATTTTATTCATGGACTTATCCAGATGTCTTTTAAACGTTGTAACTGTACTTGCATCCATCACGTTCTCTGGCAGTTCATTCACACATGAACCACTCGCTGTGTAAAAACATTGCCCCTCAGGGTCTTTTTAAAATCATTCTCCTCTCACCTTTAAAATATGCCCCCTAGTTTTGAAGTCCCCCGCCTTTGCTATTCACCTTATTTGTACCCCTTATCATCTTATAAACCTCAATAAAGCCACCCCTCAATTTCCTACACTCCAGTGAAAAACATCCCACTCTATTCAACCTATTTTTATAACTCAAACCCTCCTTTCCCGGCATCACCCTGGTAAAGCTTATCTGAATCGACTCCAGTTCAATAACGTCCTCCTTATAACAGGGAGTCCAGAACTGCACCCGGATCTCCAGAAGAAACCTCGCCAATGTCCTGCACAACCCCAACATGGCATCCCAATTGCAATACTAAATGGTCTGAGCATTGAAGGCAAGCGTGCTAAATCCCTTCTTAGTCATCCTGACCACCTGTGATGGAAATTTCAAAGAATTATGTGCCCGACCCCCGAGATCTCTCGGTTCTACAGCATACACACTTAATGGTAAAGTCCTGGGGAGTGTTGCTGACCTTGGAGTGCAGGTTCATAGCTCCTTGAAAGTGGAGTCGCAGGTAGATAGGATAGTGAAGGCGGCGTTTGGTATGCTTTCCTTTATTGGTCGGAGTATTGAGTACAGGAGTTGGGAGGTCATGTTGAGGCTGTACAGGACATTGGTTAGGCCACTGTTGGAATATTGGGTGCAATTCTGGTCTCCTTCCTATCGGAAAGATGTTGTCAAACTTGAAAGGGTTCAGGAAAGATTTACAAGGATGTTGCCTGAGTTGGAGGATCTGAGCTACAGGGAGAGGCTGAACAGGCTGGGGCTGTTTTCCCTGGAGCGTCGGAGGCTGAGGGATGACCTTACAGAGGTTTATAACATCATGAGGGACATGGATAGGATAAATAGACAAGGTCTCTCCCCTGGGGTGGGAGAGTAAAGAACTAGTGGGCATAGGTTTAGGGTGAGAGGGGAAAGATTATAACGAGACCTGAGGGGCAACCTTTTCACACAGAGGGTGGTACGTGTATGGAATGAGTTGCCAGAGGAGGCTGGTACAGTTACAACATTTAAGAGGCGTTTGGATGGGTATATGAATAGGAAGGGTTTGGAGGGATATGGGCCGGGTGCTGACAAATGGAACTAGATTGGGTTGGGATATCCGGTTGGCATGGACGGGTTGGGCCGAAGGGTCTGTTCCATGTTGTACATCCCTATGACTCTACGAATACCTAAAGCCCAACTTGTATAACTCCTGCCTTCGCTCGTTTTACCAAAATGCAATACCTCCTACTTATTCAATTTAAATTCCATCTGCCACTCCTCAGCCCATTAACCGAATGGTGAAAATCTCACTGTAATCTTAGATAACCTTCCTCACTGCCACTTTACCACCTATTTTGGTGCCATCTGCAAACATACTAACCATGCCTCCTACATTCTCATTCAAATTGTTCATATAAATGACAAACAAAAATGTAGCCACTACTGATTCCTGTGGAACATCACTGGTCACTGGCCTCCAGTCTGAAAAACAACCCTCCACCATCACCCTCTGTCTCCTACCATAAGTTTGTTTCCAATTGGCTAGCTCACCCTGAAACCCATGTCCTCTAACTTTATTAAATAGCCTCAAAAGTTTTACTAAAGTCCAAGTAAACAACATCTACTGCTCTGCCCTCATCAATCTTCTCAGTTACTTCTTCAAACAACTCAATCAAGTTTGTGAGGCACATTTTCCCTCACACAAAGCCATGCTAACTAACTGTAATGAGTCATTTGCTCTTCAAATGCATGTAAACTCTATATTTCAGAATTATCTTTAACAACCTGTTTAAGAAAGGTGGTAAGGAACTATAGACCAGTGAGCCTGACCCCGGTGGTGGGCAAGTTGTTGGAGGGAATCCTGAGGGACAGGATGTACATGTATTTGAAAAGACAAGGACTGATTCGGGACAGTCACCATGGCTTTGTGCGTGGGAAATCATGTCTCACAAACTTGATTGAGTTTTTTGAAGAAGTAACAAAGAGGATTGATAAGGGCAGAGCAGTAGATGGGATCTATATGGACTTCAGTAAGGCGTTTGACAAGGTTCCCCATGGGAGACTGGTTAGCAAGGTTAGATCTCATGGAATACAGGGAGAACTAGCCATTTGGATTCAGAACTGGCTCAATGGTAGAAGACAGAGGGTGGTGGTGGAGGGTTGTTTTTCAGACTGGAGGCCTGTGACCATTGGAGTGCCACAAGGATCGGTACTGGGTCCTCTACGTTTTGTCATTTATGTAAATGATTTGGATGCGAGCATAAGAGGTACAGTTAGTAAGTTTGCAGATGACATTAAAATTGGAGGTGCAGTGGACAGCAAAGAGGGTTACCTCAGATTACAACAGGATCTGGACCAGATGGGCCAATGGGCTGAAAGGTGGCAGATGGAGTTTAATTCAGATAGATGTGAGGTGTTATATTTTGGGAAAGCAAATCTTAGCAGGACTTCTACACTTAATAGTAAGGTCCCAGGGAGTGTTGCTGAACAAAGAGACCTTGGAGTGCAGGTTCATAGCTCCTTGAAAGTGGAGTCACAGGTAGATAGGATAGTGAAGAAGGCATTTGGTATACTTTCCTTTATTGGTCAGAGTATTGCGTGCAGGAGTTGGGAGGTCACGTTGCGGCTGTACAGGACATTGGTTAGGCCACTGTTGGAATATTGCGTGCAATTCTGGTCTCCTTCCATCTGAAGGATGTTGTGAAACTTGAAAGGGTTTGGAAAAGATTTACAAGGATGTTGCCAGGGTTGGAGGATCTGAGCTATAGGGAGAGGCTGAACGGGCTGGGGCGGTTTTCCCTGGAGCGTCGGAGACTGAGGGATGACCTTATAGAGGTTTACAAAAATATGAGGGGGATGGATAGGGGAAATAGGCAAAGTCTTTTCCTTGGGGTCAGGGAATCCAGAACTAGAGGACATAGGTTTAGGGTGAGAGGGGAAAGATATAAAAGAGACCTAAGGGGCAATCTTTTTACACAGAGGGTGGTACGCGTATGGAATGAGCTGCCAGAGGAAGTGGTGGAGATTATTTCTGATGAAGGGCTTTTGCCCAAAACGTCGATTTTGCTGCTCATTGGATGCTGCCTGAACTGCTGTGCTCTTCCAGCACCACTAATCCAGAGGATATGGTGGAGGCTGGTACAATTTAAAAGGCATCTGGATGGGTATATGAATAGGAAAGTTTGAGAGATATGAGCTGGATGCTAGCAAGGTGGGGCTAGATTGGGTTGGGATATCTGGTCGGCATGGACAGGTTGGACTGAAGGGGTTGTTTCCGTGCTGTACATCTCTATGACTCTATGTCTGTATAACCTACCACCACCAATGTCAGACTCACAGTGTGGGAAACAAGGGATACGAGAAAAATGCTGGAATGTGGCAATAAGGAATGTCAGACAGCCATGATCCTATTGACTGGCAGTACAGGCTCGATGGGCCGAATGACATGCTTTTACCCCGGTGAACTTGCAGTAGACTGTAGAAAGAGCTGAGTTGGAGATACAATCACTGTTCTGAGCTCTAAGCTGCATTACCAAGCTCGGGTCAGTCCTATAATCCCAGCTGATGTTATTATTGAACACGTTAGTTCCTGATTGACATCAGGCTTGATAGATCACATTGGTTTTGGTTTTAAGATGATCTTTCAATGAAACATAAACTCACAATGCAGCGGATTTAGCTTTAATGATCAAACAGGAATCTATGACACAAAATAAATGAAGATAAAATTGAATAAACAAAACAATTTATGTATGACACAGTTTGTAGATTCCAAAACACATGGGAAAATATAAACTCATTCACTCTAAACACACTCCTTTACGGTAATCAAACACCCCGGAGAGAATTCTATTCTCTGTCCAACCTCAGGGATTAATTTGATTGATGCATCAATTCTTGGTCTTGGGATTCTGACAGTACTCTCCTTGATTCTCCCGACAACTGAGCTCAGATTTTCACAGCTTCAAGTATTCTCTTCATGGTTTTAATGATCTGGAAATTTGAAATTCCTTATACTGAGGTAGCCTTTTTCTTAACACTTCTAAAGCATTTAATAAGCTTCAACCATGACTTCTGCAAAACTTGTGGTAAGAGGACGTTATCCAAGCTGCTGCTCCTTCTTTTAAGCTAATAAACAATTCTGGATCCTTCTCATTTAAGGCACATGCCCAACACTGTTTACTTTGTTCACTTGTGAAAACTCTTCCAATATAATCAGATTTCCATTAATTTGGAATAAATGAATCCGATTTTAACTTCTGTACAGCCACTTGTGGAGTTTTATAGAGCTACATCGCATGGAAACAGACCCTTTGGTTCAAATTGTCCGTGCCACCCAGATAGCCTAAATAAATCCAGTCCCATTTGCCAGCTCATATCCCTCTCAAACCCTCCCTATTTATATATCCATCCAGATGCCTCTTAAATGTTGCAATTGTACCAGCCTCCACCACATCCTCTGGCAGCTCATTCCATACACGTACCACCCTCTGCGTGAAAAAGTTGCCCCTTAGGTCTCTTTTATACCTTTCCCCTCTCACTCTAAACCTATGCCCTCTAATTTTGGACTCCCCTACCCTGGGGAAAAGACTTTGACTATTCACCTTATCCATGCCCCTCATGATTTTATAAACCGTTACAACCTCAGCTCTAACAGCCCCAGCGTATTCAGCCTTTCCCTCAGTATTCAGGGCCTCCAATCCTTGTCAATCTTTCCTGAATCCTTTCAAGTTTCACAACATCCATCCCATAGCAGGGAGACCAGAATTAAACGCAGTGTTTCAAAAGTGAGCTAACCAATGTCCTGTACAGCCGCAACATGACCTTTCAACTCCTGTTGCCGTGGAGAAAGGCAGCACTGGGCTCATTTTAACAAATGGTGTCAATTAGTTTTTCGGGAGTTGAAGACAATCTCAAAAAGGCGCAGATCCAGTTGAGAGCGCAAGACGTTGTGAATGTTGCACAAATCTAGATTTGGCTATTAAACAATTTTTAGATTACTTGCTTACAGTGTGGAAACAGGCCCTTCGGCCCAACAAGTCCACACCGACCCTCCGATGAGCAACCCACGCAGACACATTCCCCTACATTTCACCTAACACTACGGGCAATTTAGCATAGCCAATTCACCGAACCTACACGGTTTTTTTTGGACTGTGGGAGGGAACCGGAGCAAACCCACGCAGACAGTTGCCTGAGGTAGGAACTGAACCCAGGTCTCTGGGGCTGTGAGGCAGCAGCGCTAACCACTGAGCCACTGCGCCCGCCAATGGGGGATGCAACACAATGGTCATGATACTGGACTAGCAATCCAAAAGCAGAGATGAATAATGGAGGCAAGGCATCAGTTCAAATCCTTGAGGAGAAAGTGAGGACTGCAGATGCTGGAGATCAGAGCTGAAAATGTGTTGCTGGAAAAGCGCAGCAGGTCAGGCAGCATCCAAGGAGCAGGAGAGTCGACGTTTCGGGCATAAGCCCTTCATCAGGAATGATGGGGAAGAGGCAGGATAAGCTGCGACTATTTCCACTGGAACATGGGAGGCTGACAGTGACCTCATAGAAGGTCACGAGGTGCATTGATAAGGTGAATGACTGATATCCTTCCCCTGGGGTGGGGGAATTTCGAGATTGGGGGGCACATTTTTAAGCTGAGAAGAGAAAGTTTTAAATAGGATATAAGGGGCAATTGTTTTACACAGAAATAAACCTCCAGGGCAAGTGATGGATATGGGTGCAGTTACAATGTTTAAAATTTAATTGGTTGGAGGGGTAGGGGCCAGTAGCAGGCAGGTGGAATGAGTTTAGATTGGGAACGTGGTTCACATGGACTGGTTGGACCGAAGGATCTGTTTTCATGTTAATTCACTCTAACCAAAAAAAAAATAATGTGGCACATTCGTGGGTGGCACGGTGGCACAGTGGTTAGCACTGCTGCCTCACAGCGCCAGGGACCTGGGTTCAATTCCCGACTCAGGCGACTGACTGTGTGGAGTTTGCACGTTCTCCCCATGTCTGTGTGGGTTTCCTCCGGGTGCTCCGGTTTCCTCCCACAGTCCAAAAATGTGCAGGTTAGGTGAATTGGCCATGCTAAATTGCCCGTAGTGTTAGGTAAGGGGTAAATGTAGGGGTATGGGTGGGTTGCGCTTTGGCGGGTGTAGACTTGTTGGGCCGAAGGGCCTGTTTCCACACTGTAAGTAATCTAATCTAATGTAAATTGTTCAAATGCTTTTTGGAATCAGAATTGACTGAATAGCTGAAGGAATACGTAGCAAAGGTTTGTTTTTTGGAAGATAAGAAAACCCAGAAATTTGTGGAATTGCTGAGCAGGTCAGGAGAGAATAACAGGATAACATTTCACAGAAGACAAGTGTGCTTCAAGGGTTAATCGACAGAAAGTGCGAGAAACATGAGTCAACAGGATGAATAATGAGAGAAAAACAAAGAAACAAAGGACAGCAGAGACATCGGGGTGGGGGGGGGGGGGTGTGTGACCCACCAACGGGTGGGGACTGGCACATGACAAACAAGCTGCTGCCTTCTAACAACTTTACTTCTGGGAAATTTGCAGGCGCTTTTCTGAACAACCATTCTTGTGGCATATGTCACCAAAATAATCACAGGAAGGAATCGCAGTCAGCATTGCTGGAAAGTCTTCACAATGAAGGTCACTGATTTAATTTTTGTTGCAAACATTTTGGGGGTTGGTGCAGGTGATTTACCAACAGTGTGGAAAATCCACTTCACCATTCAAAGGGACAGCTTTAGAGTGAACAGCTGGAGACAGAAGACAAATCCTGGTTTTACGGTCAGAGATTGTGGGATTTGGGTGCCACGGTTTTGGGTGGCATGGTTTTGGGATTGTGCCCACTTTTCTGTCATGGTTAGGAAGTACAACCCCTTCTTTGTCGTTCTCCCCTGGTGATTTGTTTCTGCTCACGGTTTCACAATTCCTCACGTTCTAATCCATTGTCTGTTCTACATGAGTAGATCATAGAACATAGAAAAATACAGCGCAGTACAGGCCCTTCGGCCCTCGATGTTGCGCCGATCCAAGCCCACCTAACCTACACTAGCCCACTATCCTCCATATGCCTATCCAATGCCCGTTTAAATGCCCATAAAGAGGGAGAGACCACCACTGTTACTGGCAGGGCATTCCATGAACTCACGACTCGCTGAGTAAAGAATCTACCCCTAACGTCTGTCCTATACCTACCACCCCTTAATTTAAAGCTATAAAGCTCCCAGTGAAAGATTGCCACTGGCTTCAGCGCTGTGGGTGCTGAGGCAAAGGGGTTAAATCCGACCCTGCTCCCCGATCACCGTCCTTTCATTGAGGCCAGAGAGTCAGAGGCAGTGGTTAAAACAGCTGCCGGGCACTCTCTGTCCCTGATACTGGGTGAGGTTAAAACAAAACACACACACCCTGGTATGTCACTATCGACAGGAAACAGTTCATTATTCAACAGTCTGTAACTTGAGAGGCTGCCAGAGTTCACTCGCTTTCTCATTCCTCAGCAGAACTGAGACAACTATATTCAGAACTAAGTTAAAAAAAAATCACCCAACACCAGGTTAGAGTCCAACAGGTTTGATTGGAAGCGCACAAGCTTTTGGATTGCTGCTGAAGATGCTAATGCCTCCAATTAAACCTGTTGGACTATAACCCGGTGTGGTGTGATTTTTTTAACTTAGTCCACCCCAGTCCAACACCGGCATCTCCAAATCATGTTCAGGACTGTTTTCCTTTCTGCGCTGAGCACTTTTTCAGTTCCAGGTTTTTCAGCTAACAGCCCCTCCACCCCACAACCATCTTGCTTCCTCCTGAAGGGGCCGGATTATGCGCCCGCTACCCTCAACGCCATTCGCCATGTGGCAGAAGGTGCCAGCAGATGAACTGACCGGGCCCCCTTTGCCACACCGGGCCCCTGGTCCTGAGGCTCATGTTGGATATGGACGGGAAGGGTTCAACCTGAGCTGAAGCTGAAATTTAAGGTGAAGGGTGGAAGGTATAGGGGGGATGTCAGGGGTGGGTTCTTTACCCAGAGAGTGGTGGGGGCATGGAATGCGCTGCCCATGGGAGTGGCAGAGTCAGAATCATTGGCGACCTTTAAGCGGCAATTGGATAGGTACATGGATGGGTGCTTAATCTAGGATAGATGTTCGGCACAACATCGTGGGCCGAAGGGCCTGTTCTGTGCTGTATTGTTCTATGCTCTATGTTCTTGCCCACACCCACTTGGCAAGGATATAGATTGTTGGATAGCAATGGTACTCCATTTACCACCAACTCCCCATCGGATCCCCTCCCTACATTCTCCGGTTTCCCATCCTCAATTCACAAGCTCTAAGATGAATGTAGAATGATTGTGATGGTGTTATCACTGGACTCTCAATCCAGAGACCAAGGGAATGTTCCAGGTTCCCCCCAAGACAGATGGTGCAATTGGAATTCAATGAAAAAAGTCAGGAATTAAGAATCTATTGATGATTATGAATCCATTGTTTTAAAAAACTCATCTGATTCACTGATGTCCCTTTAGGGAATGAAACTGGTGCCCTCACCTGCTCTGGACTACATGTGACTCCAGGCCCACTGGTTGGCTCTCAACTGTCATTAAATTAGATTTGGTTTCCTACAGTGTGGAAACAGGCCCTTCGGCCCCACCAAGCCCACACCCACCCTCCAAAGAGCAACCCACCCAGACCCATTCCTCTACACCTAACACTACGGGCAATTTAGCGTGGCCAATTCACCTGACCCGCACGTCTTTAGACTGTGGGAGGAAACCAGAGCACCCGGAGGAAACCCACACAGACACGGAGAGAACGTGCAAACTCCACACAGACAGTCGCCCGAGGCACTCTGGGAGGGACAATAAATGCTGGCCATCCCTCATCCTGTGACTGAATTGAAAACAGAGGATTTCAATGATCTTGATGCTGATTTGTCTGAATTGGTTATTACTCACCTCTGGGGGCAAGGTGCACTTGAACTTGGGCCTCCCGGTCTAGCAGTAAGGACACTACCACTGCGCCGCTTGGGGGTTGGTTAATTCAGCATGGACCGGTGATCAAATCTGGGACTCGAAAGAACTGACATTGGCCGTTGTCAGCGTGAAAAATCACAGCCAGGGCTGTCAACTAACTCCCGTCCCCTGCGGTTACTGAGATGGAAAGTTCTGGGCAGTGAGCCTGGGCTATCCCATCATGCACGGCTGAGGGGTGAGCCTTTCCACTGGCTGGGACCTGTCACAACAGCATCCCTCATCCACAAACGTCGGTGGCTATGGAAAAGCATCTTGCGTACAAAATGTAGCATTAATCCCACTACCCCCTGGGTGAATGGCCTCCCCTTCTTGTCACGTCTGTTCTGCACCATCTCCGGTGTGGTTTCTGCTCCTGGAGCCTTGCCAGTTTTGGAAATAGTGTCGCCTTCTTGGTGTGGAATGTTCTGGAATGCACGCTGGGGCCTGGCCCATTTCTGCCTGGATGTGTTTTGCTCTCGACATTCTCAACAGCATGGCTCAGCTAAAATCCCTTAACCAAGCGTGCCTGGCCCTGCTTCACCTCAGGTCAGTGGCTCCTTCCCTCAGTGAAGGTTAGGGCCTGGTTAATGAGACAACTGAACGCAGTCACACGCAGTGTAACCGGCTAGGATCTCCATGCGTTCCACAACATGACGACAGATGAAGCTTTAACTGGTCCCATCTTCCAAACCTGGATATCCATAACTGCTGTGAACCTTCAGGGTTATTGTGGCACAGTGATAATGTCCCTACCTCTGGACTGGGAGGCCTAGGTTCAAGGGCATGGCATGGTGGCTCAGTGGTCAGCGCTGTTGCCTCACTGTGCCAGGACCCGTGCTTGATTCCGGCCTCTAGCAACTGGCTATGTGGAGTTTTCACATTCTTCCCATGTCTGTGTGAGTTTCCTCCCACAATCCAAAGGTGGGTGGTACGGTGGCTCAGTGCTTAGCCCTGCTGCCTCACTGTCTGTGCGGAGTTTGCACACTCTCCCTGTGCCTGCGTGGGTTTCCTTCCACAATCTGAAGATATGCATGTTAGGTGGGTTGGCCGTGCTAAACTGCCCAGGGATGCGCAGGCCAGGTGGTTTAGCCATGGGGACTGCAGGGTTACAGGGATAGGGTCTGGGACTGGGTCTGGCTGGGATGCTGTTTGGTGGGTTGGAGCAGACTGAATGGGTCGAATGGCTTCTTTCCGTACTGAGCTTGGGAACAGCGTAACACCATGCCTGATTGGCAGGTGCCAATCCCAAACTTGTCACCAGTTCCCTGACCTTACCATCGAAGTCCCGAGTCCCACACGTGTGCTAACCATGTGGTGAAACTTTGATAATGGTTAAGCAGGCCAGTACAATACACACATGTCCTTACTTAAGCCCAATCCCAGAACTATCTATGATTCTAGTAGAGAACCAACAAAGCTCAAGAAACTCAACACCATCCAGAACAAAGCAGCCCACTGAATGGCACTAGATCCATAAACTCCACTCCCTGCCACTGATCCTCAGCAACAGCATTGTGTACTGTAAGATGCACTGCAGAAACTCATCAAATCCTTTGGACAGCTCCTTCGAAGCCCTCCTGGGGAGTGTTGCTGAACAAAGAGACCTTGGAGTGCAGGTTCATAGCTCCTTGAAAGTGGAGTCGCAGGTAGATAGGATAGTGAAGGCGGTGTTTGATATGCTTTCCTTTATTGGTCAGAGTATTGAGTACAGGAGTTGGGAGGTCATGTTGCGGCTGTACAGGACATTGGTTAGGCCACTGTTGGAATATTGCGTGCAATTCTGGTCTCCTTCCATCTGAAGGATGTTGTGAAACTTGAAAAATTAAAAAATGCAAACTTTTAAAAGCATGT
Source organism: Hemiscyllium ocellatum (assembly GCF_020745735.1). Lineage (NCBI taxonomy): Eukaryota > Metazoa > Chordata > Chondrichthyes > Orectolobiformes > Hemiscylliidae > Hemiscyllium > Hemiscyllium ocellatum. Next base: position 24,960,576 of record NC_083443.1, on the reverse strand, counting down.
GTTGGCTATAATGTGATTACATTGCCAACAATTTAAGCGCATTTGTATAGCGTGGTGTCACGTAAATAATTGCAACATTTAAGAGGCATCTGGATGGGTATATGAATAGGGCGGGTTTGGAGGGATATGAGCCGGGTGCTGGCAGGTGGGACTAGATTGGGTTGGGATATCTGGTTGGCATGGACGGGTTGGACCGAAGGGTCTGTTTCCGTGCTGTACATCTCGATGACTCCATGACAGTTCATCACCACCTTCTCAAGGGCAACTGGGGATGGGCAATAAATACTGGGAAAGTCGGACACACCCACAAGTGAATAAAGACAAAGGAGGCTGAGTGGAATCTGTGCCATTAGGAGAGGGTGAACATGGGGCGCGAGGTGAGGAAACTGTTCAAAATGGTCCATGATTTTTGTACGATGTGTTCAGTTCTCCTGCAGGGGAATTAAAGTAAAGAGAGAAGGAATTCTCGGCTTTGACCCTTGCTCTGTATTTAGACTTTAGATTTTTTTTTAAATTTTAGATTAGATTACTTACAGTGTGGAAACAGGCCCTTCGGCCCAACAAGTCCACACCGACCCTCCACCCACTCATTCCCCTACATTTACCCCTTCACCGAACACTGCGGACAATTTAGCAAGACCAATTCACCTGACCCGCACATCTTTGGACTGTGGGAGGAAACCGGAGCACCCGGAGGAAACCCACGCAGACACGGGGAGAACGTGCAAACTCCACACAGACAGTCGCCTGAGGCGGGAATTGAACCCGGGTCTCTGGCGCTGTGAGGCAGCAGTGCTAACCACTGGCTGGACTGGCGTTTGGAGGCACTTCCACAGACCTCAGTGTCAAGAGCAGGAAACCAAACGAAATTCCGAGGACAGGGTGCGCGTGTGGGGGGTGTGGGAGTGGGAGGATGCAGGAATGGGACGAGCTACTGTGTCCTACCCTCAGCAGCAGGAGGAAGTTCGACTGGAACCGCCAGCGTAAAGAGGCGAGGGAAAATAACTGTGGAAAACCAAATCAGAAAGGCCGTAATAATGGATCCAGAACAGAAAACCTTCTGTGACTGACACCTCTATAGATGTGCCACGTGCAAACTCTGAACTGTACAAGTGAATCTTGGGGCCCCAGTGAATGTGGGTCAAAACGTGTGGAGCTGGAAAAGCACAGCAGGTCAGGAGGCATCTGAGGAACAGGGGAGTCAACCTTTCAGGCATAAACCCTTCATCAGGCCCGAAACGTCGGTACTCCTGCTCCTTGGATGCTGCCTGAGCGGCTGTGCTTTTCCAGCACTGCATCTTTTGACTCTGATCTCCAGCATTAAGTGAATGGCCCTCTTTCTGTTGCAACCTAAATCTCTTTTGTCCCTGCTGACTGGTATAACCGCGCCTGCGCTGAAGGACGCATCTGTGTGTATTAATTTGAACAATATGTTTAAAAAGTTGCAGGTGCAGCCCGATAAAGTTCTACATTTTCTGGGGTAGAGTAGGTTGGAGTTGCCCAGTGAACATTTTGTAGAGAGGGGGAATATTCAACATGAGACACACCAGAAGAAATATCTTGGATCTGCCTCATGTGTCACTACAACCGTTACGCTGGTTAAAAAAATGAACGGAAACTATTTTTCCTCTTTTTTCCTTTCACAAAGAGAGTCAGTTGTAACACAGATGTCTACATGTGATAACAGGGCGCTACATAACATGTTCTGACATTTAATGGTGCGTTTACACAAATCTATCCAACTCCCTAAGGCTTGCAGTGGTGCTTTTGCTAAAATGTCCACCTACATCAGTTTGCAAAAGTCAGGGGGAAATGCTTGCGATGTTTGCTCTTGATAATGCTCTGAGAGTGACCGTCACAAAGTGAGTCCATTGTCCATTGGTGGCGCTGCCAGGGGAAGCCCATGTGAAGGGGTCACAGCAGTGCCCACCAAACAACCAATAACCACTCACAAGACCTTGCCAGTATGAAGCATTGAGGAGAAAGTGAGGACTGCAGATGCTGGAGATCAGAGCTGAAAATGTGTTGCTGGAAAAGCGCAGCAGGTCAGGCAGCATCCAAGGAACAGGAAATTCGACGTTTCAGGCATAAGCTCTTCTTCAGGAAGAAGGGCTTATACCCGAAACATCAAATCTCCTGTTCCTTGGATGCTGCCTGACCTGCTGCGCTTTTCCAGGGACACGTTCTCAGCAGTATGAAGCATTGTTCATTTAGCAGCATGGCCAATCTCAGTGTGCACCTCTCTGAGGAGGGGGAGTGGGCAGGGTTACTCAGATGACAGAAAGAGAAGCTTGTATTTATACACGAGATTACACACTTACAGGATGACCTGAAGTGTGTGGCAGCCAATGTGGAATCCCTAGAGAGTGAAAGAAGGCCATTCAGCCCATTGAGTCCACACCACCCCTCCAAAGAGCATCCTACCCAGACCCACCTCCCTACTCTATTCATGTATTCCCCATGGCTAATCCACCTAAACTGCACATCCCTGAACATTAGGGGCAATTTAGCATGGCCAATTCACCTGACCCGCACATCTTTGGACTGTGGGAGGAAACCGGAGCACCCGGAGGAAACCCACGCAGACACAGGGAGAACGTGCAAACTCCACACAGTCAGTCGCCTGAGTCGGGAATTGAACCCGGGTCCCTGGCGCTGTGAGGCAGCAGTGCTAACCATTGTGCCACCACACAGCCTGGTAAGGTGCAGTAGTCGCTGCATTCTGGGAATCAAAGGCTGCCAATTTGGGTACACCGTGAAATTCCACAAACCACATTGTAGCAATGGCCATTCAGGCAAGACACAGTGAGATGGTAATGGAGTGGGTGCTGGTGGGGGTTGAGGGGAGGCAGTAGAGGGGGATGGGGGAGGGCAGGGTCAGTCCTGAGGGCAGGAGAGGGGATTTGGGAGTTGGGTGACGGATCCACAGAGATGGGCAGGGCCCTCGGTGTGGGCCATGAGGTGTCCCATTAGGAGCACCCCATTCACCCACCTAGCTCCCCTCATCCTGAGGGAGGTTGCTGGGGCAAGTCTGGATGTTCCCTCCCAGGACAGAGTGCCCAAACAGCTGCAGGAAAGGTACCGGAGGAGGTGCCCTGAAGGGCTTCAATCAGTGGCTGAGCTGTCTGCCAGTCTCCCTGTGCCAGTGGGTGGTGAGAGGTAACAGCTTGCCATCCTCTGGAGTCTTCCCGGCCTGCTCCCTCAGGTTTTCGAGATCCCACTCTGAGTTAATGTTTCTGTTAAAAGGCATCTGGAAGGGAATGTGTGTAGGAAGGGTTTAGAGGGATATGGGCCAGGTGCTGGCAAATGGGACTAGATTAGATTCGGATATCTGGTCAGCATGGAAGGGTTGGACCGAAGGGCCTGTTTCCGTGCTGTACATCTCTGTGACCCGTTATTAAAAGTGGAAGGATTTAGAGCAAATGGAAATTTGTATGATGATGCAGCGGGATGGGGTTAGAAAGAGTCCCTCACCTGTCACCCTGTTGTAGACCTGTCCATTCAGCCCGTTCTCCAACTCCTAGATCGAGGTTAGACTGGACCTTGGTCCAGTTCAGATACAAGGGATTTATTGTTTAATTCATTCACAAGAATGGGCATCACTGCCTGCTTGCCCTGCATCAACTGAATGGCTTGTTAAGAATCATAGGATCCTTACAGTGTGGAAACAGGCCATTCAGCCCAACATGTCCACACCGACCCTCTGAAGAGTATCCCACCCAGACCCACTGACCTACCCTATTACTCTACATTTACTCCTGACTAATGCACCTAACCTACACATCCCTGAACACTATGGGGTAATTTAGCATGGCCAATCCACCCTAACCTGCACATCCCTGAACACTATGGGGTAATTTAGCATGGCCAATCCACCCTAACCCGCACATCCCTGAACACTATGGGTAATTTAGCATGGCCAATCCACCCTAACCTGCACATCCCTGAACACTATGGGGTAATTTAGCACGGCCAATCCACCCTAACCTGCACATTTTTGGACTGTGGGAGGAAACCGGAGCACCCGGAGGAAACCCACGCAGACATGGGGAGAATGGGCACACTCCACACAGACTGTCCCCGAGGGTGGAATCGAACCCCTGTCCCGGGTGCTGTGAGGCAGCAGTGCTAACCACTGAACCTCTAGTAAGAGGACAGTTAGGAGGAGTTGGCCTGGAATCAGAGATCAGACCTGCTAAAGATGGCACATTTTCTGCTCTGAAGGACATGAGTGAAATTGATGGGCTTTTAATTCACCATTCCAGCTTTTTTAAAATTCTCCAATGATGGGGTTTGAACCCTGATCTACCGGTACTGGATTACTGGCTTTACCAACACATCACCATTTCCCTGTCAACCTGAAATCTTAGGGTTACTCTGTCCATCGATGCTGCCTGACCTGATAAACAGCATTTTCTGTTTAAATGCTGGTCTATGTTTATACTTCCATCAGTGACCTGCATGGCTATATTCAGAAGTCTTCCTCCCCCAGATTCTCAGCTCACCTCTCAGTCAGTCTGTCCGGCTTTCCCCACCCACAGGGCAATCTCAGGGCATATAGGCCAGACAAATACTGACCCCAACACTCCCCCCCCCCAGTCCTTCTATTCACCCATGATGCCTGCTGAAACTATAGCCAGATTAATTCCCAGTCCTGTACTCTGTTCAATTCCCATGGCTGTTCAGTTTAATTAGAAGTCTCTCAGGCGGAACCCTGTCAAAAGCCAACCCATTCTCTGAGGTTTTGCTGGCTTTGTGTTTCAGACCGCAGTTGGGCGCAGGAATGAGGTCTGTCTGTGGTGAATGACACACACCTCCCATAAATGCCACTCAACTCTGCCAGACGTCACATCAGTAAGCAAGGGCTAGTTTAATCTTTCTCAGTCTCCTTTCAGTCAAGGGCTCGCAGGACTTTGGGGCACAGAGAGTTTCCACTTGGAAGCCAAAAACAAAACTGCAGTTTGTGAGAAAAATAATCAGGGTGTGAGTATCAGAAATTTCTGGATGTTTCCCAAATCTATCTTGGCTGTTGACTATTGTGCCGCACTTTACTGCTGAGATTATATTTCATAACCTCAATAAATTCATTGTAATGAATAGAATGGCAACTTCACCAAATTCCTGGCGTAAATCTTTTGGCTGTTACTTTACAAAACAGTGGCACTTACGCTCTGATAAGAAGACAGTCGGCATTTCTGTGGTAGAACCACAGCATCACCAGTTTGAAAGTGACCATCATAGCTTCCAGGTACAAATGGAAGGATAATTATTTAACAGGGAGCTGTGGAATGGGGATCAATCCATAGCTCTTTCAAGTAAGAAAGCAATCTATCTTTATTTTTAAATTCAACACACCTCTGGAGCAGGTGGGACTCGAACTCAGATCACCTGGCTCTGAGGCAGAGACCTTTCCACGATACACCATAAGTCTTCGAGGAGAAAGTGAGGTCTGCAGATGCTGGAGATCAGAGCTGAAAATGTGTTGCTGGAAAAGCGCAGCAGGTCAGGCAGCATCCAAGGAGCAGGAAATTCGACGTTTCGGGCATGAGCCCTTCATCAGGAATGAGGAAATGTGAATCTCCTGTTATGGTGGTTATTGATATTTCATGAAAATACAGAAAGTTTCCTGAAGAAGAGCTTATGCCCGAAACGTCGATTCTCCTGCTCCTTGGATGCTGCCTGATCTGCTGCACTTTTCCAGCAACACATTTTCAGCACTATACCATAAGTGCCCTTTATACCCTCCCTATTTTTAAATCCAGTTGTTTAGATGTGTGATGACACACATCTGGTGCACCCAGACCTTCAGCCTATGAGGTAGGATCACTACCAACACGCCACAAGTGCCTCAGAAAGTGTTCACAGATGCTTCTATTCAGCCTATTCAGGGATGTTATTACACACCCCAGGAGCGGGTGGGATTTGAACTGGCTGTGGGGTAACAGTAGGATAGTGAGTTGGCCAATTTAGAGTCATACAGTCACAGAGATATACAGCACGGAAACAGACCCTTCAGTCCAACCCGTCCATACCAACCAGATATCCCAACCCAATCTAGTCCCACCTGCCAGCACCCGGCCCATATCCCTCCAAACCCTTCCTATTCATATACCCATCCAAATGCCTCTTAAATGTTGCGATTGTACCAGCCTCCACCACTTCCTCTGGCAGCTCATTCCATACACGTACCACTCTCTGTGTGAAGATTTGCCTATTAGGTCTCTTTTATATCTTTCCCCTCTCACCCTAAACCTATGCCCTCTAGTTCTGGACTCCCCGACCCCAGGGAAAAGACTTTGTCTATTTACCCAATCCATGCCCTTCATGATTTTATAAACCTCTATAAGGTCACCCCTCAGCCTCCGACTCTCCAGGGAAAACAGCCCCAGCCTGTTCAGCCTCTCCCTGTAGCTCAGATCCTCCAACCCTGGCAACATCCTTGTAAATCTTTTCTGAACCCTTTCAAGTTTCACAACATCCTTCAGATGGAAGGAGACCAGAATTGCACGCAATATTCCAACAGTGGCCTAACCAATGTCCTGTACAGCCGCAACATGACCTCCCAACTCCTGTACTCAATACTCTGACCAATAACTTCTTCACTATCCGATCTACCTGGGACTCTTTGATATTTTCTGTCCTTGCTCTTGTGTCTTATGGGCCACTAATTATTAAAAGCACAGCTACACAGTGGGGACAATACTAATCCTGAAGGATGGAGACCTCAGTTTAAAAGCTGATGAAGTATTGATATACTGCCATTAAATCCAATCGACTAAATGGACTGTTTTAATGGTCTTGTATCAAGAGTTATTGGGCAGGAATACTGTGTCCAGTTTTGGTCCCCACACCTCAGGAAGGACATACTGGCACTGGAGCGTGTCCAGCGGAGATTCACACGGATGATCCCTGGAATGGTAGGTCTAAAATATGAGGAACAGCTGAGGATCCTGGGATTGTATTCATTGGAGTTTAGAAAGTTAAGGGGAGATCTAATAGAGACATACAAGATAATACATGGCTTGGAAAGGGTGGATGCTAGGAAATTGTTTCCGTTAGGCGAGGAGACTAGGAGCCGTGGACACAGCCTTAGAATTAGAGGGGGTCAATTCAGAACAGAAATGCGGAGAAATTTCTTCAGCCAGAGAGTGGTGGGCCTGTGGAATTCATTGCCGCAGAGTGCAGTGGAAGCCGGGACGCTAAATGTCTTCAAGACAGAGATTGATAGATTCTTGTTGTCTCGAGGAATTAAGGGTTACGGGGAGAATGCGGGTAAGTGGAGTTGAAATGCCCATCAGCCATGATTGACTGGCGGAGTGGACTCGATGGGCCGAATGGCCTTACTTCCACTCCTATGTCTTATGGTCTTAAGAAAGTGGGCATGAAGAATGTTGGATCAGCCATGACCCGATTGAAAGCTGGAGCAAACGCGATGGGCCGAATGGCCTCCCCGTTTCTATTTCTTACGGCCTTACTATTATCAGAAATGTTGCCTTGAAAACATAAGCAACATAAGTGGGATTCTAACGGCATGGTGCTCTGGCCATTTAACCCATGCCATCCTTGTCCTGCCCATTGACCATCAATGGTCACCTCAGGAGCTGGGACTTTTCCAGCAACCATCGAGGTGAGCCTCTGCTGAAGGTTAGAGAGAGACTGGAGTAACCTTTCTGAGACATGTCAATAGATGTTACCTCTCTGGCTCTTCAAAGGCATTCAAAATGAATGTGAGGCTGGACCTCATGTTGTTAGCTGCCCTACAATGCTCGGCTCCTTTTATTCATGATAATATCTACTAGCACCACCCCCCCAATCTTTAAAACGCCACTGTACTGCCCTCGGGTTTCGAGCCTGATCTGCTCCCTCCTGGTCAGCTGTCAGGAGCACAGCTTGTATCTCAATGAGGATCCTGGTCTAAGATCGATTGGGTGCCAGGCACTATACACAGACCAACACAAAAATGGTCCGCTCTCCTAATGGCGGTCGTCATCCTTCACAGCAGCTCACTGCAGGTGAAAGGGTTTCCACATGCAACTGGGAGGTGCAACCCATAAAAGTCTTTTGAATCCATTGTCATGAAAGACAAATCTTCTCGGTGTGGTTTTTTTTTTGCAGCTTCTGTCTATAGGGTTTAAGGAATATACAGGGGAGCCTCTGTAATCTCAAAGGGGCGTCAGAGTGATGTGAAATGTTCGAAGGTTGGAATGAGAGTCCCAAGCATCAGAGCTGTCCGGAGCATTACCATCACGTACGGAGTGTAATTACACACTGCTTCAAGAAACACTTTGAGAATCATGAGGGGCGAGGATAGGGTAAATAGCCAAGGTCTTTTCCTGAGGTTAGCAGGGTCCAAAACTAGAGGGCGTTGGTTTAGGGTGAGAGGGGAAAGATTTAAAAAGGAAACTAAGGGGCAACTTTTTCACGTACAGGCTGGTATGTGAATGGAATGAGCTGCCAGAGGATGTGGTGGAGGCTGGTACAATTGCAACATTTAAGAGGCATCTGGCTGTGTATATGAATAGGAAGGGTTTGGAGGGACATGGGCCGGGTGCTGGCGGGTGGGACTAGATTGGGGTGGGATATCGAAAGGGTCTGTGTCCTCGCTGTACATCTCTGTGACTCCCCGTGGGGCTGAGCTGGTTTGCAAAAACAAACCCCTACCAAGACATAACCTTCCATTTTTGTTTGCCCAAGACTTGGAATTGTTGCCGCAAGGGGGTGGCAGCCTGAAGTGAGAATCTGTGTCTACCTGTGTTCCAGATGCAGTGAAATACAAAATCAGGAAAGCTCTGTCCTGAGAGTACACTGGAGCAGGGTAAGGAGCCCCAGGGAGGGCAGCAGCAGCCCTTCATCCTCACACCACACCTTCACTGCCCTCTGCTCTGTCCCCACTGTTCGGGCAAATAACCAAGCAGCAGGCTGAACAAACCACACAGTTACAAACAGGAAACTATTCACACCAAGAGTTTAAACATTGACTCACTCACGCATACACACACAGTGACACACACACACACACACACGTATACACACACAGTGACACACACACACACACACACACACTCACTCACGCATACATACACAGTGACACACACAAACAGACACACACTGACACACACACACACAGACACACTCACTCACGCATACACACAGTGACACACACACACAGACACACTCACTCACGCATACACAGTGACACACACACAGACATACACACACATATACACACACACACTGACACTCACTCACGCACACACACACACTGACACACACACAACACACTCACTCATGCATACACATACAATGACACACGCACACACATACACACACACATACAAACACACTCTCACATAGACACACTGACATACATACACATACACACACAGACACACACATACACACAGACACACTGACGCACACACCTATGCACATACACTCGCACATACACACACACTCAATAGACACACTGACATACACAGACACACACACAGATACACTCACTCACGCATATACACACAGTGATACATACAAACACAGACATGCACACACATATACACACACACACTGACACACACACACACATGCAAACACACTCTCACATAGACACACTGACATACATACACATACACACACAGACGCACATACACACAGACACACTGACGCACACACATACATACACACACACAGACACACACACAGATACACTCACTCGCATATACACACAGTGACACACACAAACACAGACAAGCGCACACATATACACACACACACTGACACACACACATACAAACATACTCTCACATAGACACACTGACATACATACACATACACACAGACGCACATACACACAGACACACTGACGCACACACATACATACACACACACACAGACACACACACAGATACACTCACTCGCATATACACACAGTGACACACACAAACACAGACAAGCACACACATATACACACACACACTGACACACACACATACAAACATACTCTCACATAGACACACTGACATGCATACACATACACACCCAGACACACATACGCACAGACACACTGATGCACACAAACACACTCAATAGACACACTGACATACACAGACACACACACACACACACACACACACACACACACACACACACACACACACACACATCAAGAGCACTACAACCCACACTTGTACTTACAAGTCTCTGACTGGGAGAGAGCAGGGCTCACTCACCTGCCTTTGACCCCTCTCACCCCTTCCCTCTGGTTTATTCCTGAAGTGAGCTGCAGCCTCAATGAAGTGAATTGCTGTTCTCAGGGAGTTCTGGAGATGTTTCACTCTGTGGGCTGCTGACAGGACCTCAAACAGCACGGACTGGAAGGAGCTAACAGACAGACACGAGATCTCTGTTCTGTCTCTCTCGTGTCTGTTCGCCACAACAAAATTACTCTTACAAATAAAGACCCTTCTGATTGTCAGCCCATGTCTGAGCTCAATAAAGGCGCATTGTTTAAAGGCTGTCTCTTCCCTGTGAGCCGCCATCATTGCAGTGTGACAGGGAAAGGTTCATGTGCTATTCTTGTGGGTGACATTTCTCATCTTCATTTTGGAAACTTTGTTTATAAATAGAAATTAGCTCTTAGTTGAGCCAGTCAGACCACAATACCTGCTCTTTTACATTCAAGGTAGGCAGGCAGGAGGCTGGGGGAACACAGCAAGGCAGGCAGCATCAGGAGGGACAGGCAGGATGCTGGGGGAACACAGCAAGGCAGGCAGTGTCAGGAGGGGCAGGCAGGATGCTGGGGGAACACAGCAAGGCAGGCAGCATCAGGAGGGACAGGCAGGATGCTGGGGGAACACAGCAAGGCAGGCAGTGTCAGGAGGGACAGGCAGGAGGCTGGGGGAACACAGCAAGGCAGGCAGCATCAGGAGGGACAGGCAGGATGCTGGGGGAACACAGCAAGGCAGGCAGCATCAGGAGGGACAGGCAGGATGCTGGGGGAACACAGCAAGGCAGGCAGTGTCAGGAGGGACAGGCAGGAGGCTGGGAGAACACAGCAAGCCAGGCAGTGTCAGGAGGGGCAGGCAGGAGGCTGGGAGAACACAGCAAGGCAGGCAGCATCCTGTCCCTCCTGACGCTCCTGCCTTGCTGTGTTCTCCCAGCCTCCTGCCTGCCTACCTTGCATTTCAGCATCTTTTGTCTCTTGACAATAATGTAGCAAAGGCTGATGGGATGCCAATGGCAGTGGAACCTCATGTTAATGGTTATCCTCTTCCAAGCAAAACCGATGAAATATGGGCACCAGGAGTCTACCCAGAAAAGCACAAGGGCTGGGTATAGGCATGACCATATCCAGGGTATGATCCTGACAATATCCGGGAATGAACGTGAAAATATCCGGGTATGATCCTGACAATATCCGGGTATGAAGCTGACAATATCCGGATATGTTCCTGATAATATCCGGGAATTAACTTGACAATATCCGGGGTACGATCCTGACAATTTCTGGGAATGAACCTGACAATATCCAGGTATGAACCTGACAATATCCGGGAATGATCCTGACAATATCCGGGAATGAACCTGACAACATCCGGGTATGAACCTGACAATATCCGGCAATGATCCTGACAATATTCCTGTACGATCCTGACAATATCCTGGAATGAACCTGACAATATCCAGGTATGATCCTGACAATATCCGGGTATGATCTTGAAAATATCCGCATATGATCCTGACAACAGCCGGGCATGAACCTGGGAATATCCAGGAATGAACGTGACAATATCCAGGAACGATCCTGACAATATCCGGGTATGATCCTGACAATATTCGGGTATGAACCTGACAATATCTGGGTATGATCCTGAGAATATCCGGGAATGAACGTGACAATATCCGGGTATGAACCTGACAATATCCAGGATATGATCCTGACAATATCCAGGTATGATCCTGACAATAGCTGGGCATGAACCTGGCAATATCCGGGTATGAACTTGACAATATCCAGGAATGATCCTGACAATGTCCGGGTATGAATCTGACCATATCCAGGATATGATCCTGTCAATATCCGGGAATGAACTTGACAATATCCGGGAATTAACTTGACAATATCCGGGTATGATCCTGATAATATCCGGGTATGAACTTGACAATATCTGGGTATAAACCTGATAATATCCTGGTTGATCCTGACCATATCCGGGTATGAACCGAACAATATCTGGGTATGAACCTGACCATATCCAAGTATGATCCTGACCATATCCGGGTATGAACCTGACAATATCCAGGTATTATCCTGACAATATCCGGGTATGATCCTGACAATATCCCGGTATGATCCTGACAATATCCGGGTATGAACTTGACAATATCCGGGATATGATCCTGACAATATCCGGGTATGATCCTGACAATATCTGGGAATGATCCTGACAGTATCCGGGTATGATCCTGACAATATCCGGGTATGAACGTGACAATATCCGGGTATGATCCTGACAATATCCCGGTATGATCCTGACAATATCCGGGTATGAACGTGACAATATCCGGGTATGATCCTGACAATATCCGGGTATGATCCTGACAATATCTGGGAATGATCCTGACAGTATCCGGGTATGATCCTGACAATATCCGGGATATGATCCTGACAGTATCCGGGTATGAACGTGACAATGACTGAGGCTCTGGCTGCTCATTTCCCCGGGGGTAACTGCCATATTAATGAGAGAGAATCCGTTATTGTTGGTTCAGCGGATGGTAAGTGTGTGATTGTGCAATGACAGGCACTATGTTTAAATAGGAACATAGAAAGTAGGAATGGGAGGAGGCCATTTGTCCCTTCGAGGCTGCTGTGCCAGTCAGAATGAACATTCAATCCACCCCATTCCCCCTCCCCCCAGCACTTTCCTGCTTTCTCCCCATCGTCTATGACCCCTTTAGCTCAAAGAGCTATATCCACCTCCTTCTTGGAAAACATTTAGTGTTTTGGCCTCAACTCCTGACTGTTGCTGGGAATTTCACCAGCTCACTGCTCTCTGGTTGAAGTCCACTCTCCTCACTTCAGTCCTACCCTGTATCCTGAGACTGTGACCCCTGGCCCTGGGTTTCCTGGTCATTAGGACCAACCTTCAATAATCCTGTCTGGTCCTGTTGGAATTTTGTAGGTTTCTATGAGACCCCTCTTGTTCTTCTAAACTCCAGTGACCGTGGTCCTAACTAATCCAGTCTCCCTTCATATATCGGGCCTACTGTCCCAGGAATTAGCCTGGTAAACCGTCACTGCTCTTTCTGCACTGCCAGCACATCCTCCCTCAGATAAGGGGACCAAAACTGCCCACAATTCTCCAGATGCGGTCTCACCACGGCCTTGTACAATTACATCAAGACATTCCTACTCCTGCGCTCGAATCCTCTCACTATGAAGGCCAACACACCGTTTGCCTTCCTCAGTGCCTGCTGCACATGCGTGCTTACAAGGACCAGGACACTCAGATCTTGTTGCGCGTTCTCCTTTCCCAGTTTCTCTAATATTTTAGTAAAAAATACATAAAGACTAATGTGCAGTTTTTTTCCCAATGGCTGCACCATATAGATGACCTGGGGCAGGACCTTCCCTGCTGTTCTTGGCATCAAATTGTGTGGTCAGCAACACTCGTTTGTGATTTTCTCTGGGACATCCAATGAACAGGCACATAGGGACAGGAGTGGGTTATTTAGCTGTCACGTTTACCTCACCTTTCCAGACTATGGCTGACCCCATCACATCAATGCCAATTTCCCACATTATCTCCATATCCTTTCATATCATTAGTCTCCAGGAACCTTTCGGTTTACGTCGGGTTATAAAGTTTGCTCGCTGAGCTGGTAGGTTTGTTCTCAGACGTTTCGTCACCATGCTCAGTAACATCATCAGTGAGTCCCAGGTGGAGTGTTGGTGTTCTGTCCCACTTGCTATTTAGGTGGTAAAAACAATGTTGGAAACCAGATTCTGGATTAGTGGTGCTGGAAGAGCACAGCGTCCGAGGAGCAGTGAAATCGCGTTTCGGGCAAAAACCCTCTGTTGTGATGGGTGATATCACTTGCCTGTTGTGATGGGTGATATCACTTGCAGTCCTGTTTCTGAGAGGTTGGTAAATGGAGTCCTAAGCGATATGTTTATTAGTGGAGTTCCAGTTTGAATGCCAGGCCTCTAGGAATTCCCGTGCGTGTCTTTGTTTAGCCTGTCCCAGGATGGATGTATTGTCCGTCAAACTGGTGTCCCTCTTCGTCTGTGTATACGGATACCAGTGATAGCTGGTCGCGTCGTTTGATGGCTTGTTGGTGTTATGTATCCTGGTGACTAGCTTCCTGCCCGTCTGTCTGATGTATGGTTTGCTGCAGTCCTTGCAGGGTATTTTGTATGCGACATTTGTTCAGCTGGTTGTTAGTATGGGGTCCTTTAAATTCATCAGGAGCTGTTTCAGTGTACTGGGAGATTTGTGGGCTAGGGGCTAGAGGCTGGAGTAGTCTGGACACCATCTCTGGGATGTTTTTATCTCTGTATGGCAGGGTGGCTAGAGTCTGTGGGCGTGTTATGTCTTCTTGTTTAGGCAGACTGTGCTTACCGGGTACCTGTTGTTCCTGAATACGTTGTGCAGGTGTTTCTCCTTGGCTTCTCATAGTTTCTGGGTATTGCAGTGTTTCGTGGCTGGTTTAAATGATGTCCTGGTGCAGCTCTGTTTGTGGGTGTTGGGATAATTGCTCCTGTAGTTGAGTATCTGGTCAGTGTGAGGGCCTTTCCTGGAAAGGCTGGTCTGCAGCCCTCCATTGGCTCGACCATGAGGCCTAGGAAGGGGAATCTGTTGTTCCTTCTCTCTTTGGTGAATTTTATACCAGTAAAGATGTTGTTTATGTGTTTATGGGTGTGTTCTAATTTGTTGCGTTTCGTGATGGTAAAGGTGTCACCCACATAGTGGGCCCAAAGGTTGGGCTGGATTGTGGGAAAGGCTGTTCGTTCCAACCGTTACATAACTGCTTCTGGTAAGAGTCCTGATATCATCCCATTGATTTGTTTGTAGATCTTGTCGTTGAAGGTGAAGTGTGTTGTGGGGCAGAGGTCTACTAGCCCTTGCTGATGGAGTTGGTGCTGTCCTTGATCCACCTGACAGTGAGGTCAGTGTTCCTTTGGCCAGGGTGATGCTCATTGATGTGAATAGGGCCATCACATTGAAGGAAACCATGACTTCATTGTCCTCTAACATGGAGTTTTTGATAATGTTGAGGGATTCCTGGGTTGTGTGGATGTCCTCTAACTTGGAGTCTTTGATAATGTTGAGGGATTCCTGGGTTGTGTGGATGTCCTCTAACATGGAGTTTTTGGTAATGTTGAGGGATTCCTGGGTTGTGTGGATGGAGTGGGTTGTGGCTCCTCCTAGGTGTTTCAGTCGCGTTGCAATCCCTTTGAGAGTCTATTGTCGGTTCCTAATGAAGGGCTTTTGCTCAAAACGTCGATTTTCCTGCTCCTTGGATGCTGCCTGAGTTGCTGTGCTTTTCCAGCAACACACTCATCTAAACACTATTTGTCGGTGTGCCAGGAAGCCTGAGAAGGGGCCTCGTTTATGTATCATTTGATTTACGTGTTGAAATGGCTCAGTGATGAACCTCCACAGCCTTTTAAACACTGTCAGCGGAGACAAATCCGAATTTAGCATCTCCAGAAAAAAAAAGATAGTGGAAAAAACGCACTGGTGACCGAGAGGGCTTCGAGACAATCAAATGCTGCTGATTGCTGATGACAGCCAACATTCAACACCAAAGAGTATCTCAGAGAAAGAGACAGAATGCATTTCAGACCTGGAGAAAACAGAAAACCCTTCAGCTCCAAGGTAGAACCTGTAGTGTGAGGGGGTGGTCTGTAAATGTGGTCCCATATCTGAGCTGCTGTTGACTCCAAATCTGGACACAAGCCAGCTTTATTAATGTCCAGCATCACTTTTGTAGTGTCTTTAAGAAGTATTTTTTTTCTAGGGCACCGTTTGCACTTTGCTTTCTCGAATGTTTAACAGCTTTTCCATCAGACCACCAGTCTCGCTTTTGTTTATGTAAAAGGGAAGGAGCGATAGAATGCTTACTGGATGCTGAGCTGGAAGGTTCATTTTCAGACGTTTCGTCACCATACTAGGTAACTTCTTCAGTGGGCCTCTGGATGAAAGCTCCGTCTGGAGGCTCACTGAAGAGGTTATGGTGACGAAATGTCTGAAAATGATCCTTCCAACTCAGCGAGCAAACATGAGCTACAAATCTTCTTAAAATTCGAGAATACTTCCTGTGCTTCAGGATAGGTCTGTAGTTTTGCTTTTATTTGAAACTTAAGCCTTCTTTTTTTTTAAGCAAGGCACTCCTATAAATTTATTGCATCTTGAAATAATTTGCATTCTAATAAATAAAGTGTACTGCCTTCTTGCTTGTCAATAAGACCTGTACAACTCTGTCCTGACAGAAACTGATGCCACTGAAAGGTGAGAAGCAGATTCTTTGCCTGACATCTCTGTGGAGGTCACATGCTCCAATCCAGTGATGATATCACAAATTTGTCTCTCAAAGGTATCCAAACTGTGAAACCGAATGCAACATAACAATAGGAGATAGGATTCATTCCTGACGAAGGGCTTATGCCCGAAACGTCGAATTTCCGGCTCCTTGGATGCTGCCTGACCTGCTGCGCTTTTCCAGCAACACATTTTCAGCTCTGCAACATAACAATGTCAACCATTTTATAAAGTCTTTGTGGAGACGTATGTGACATGGATAATGTACTGATCCATGCTGAAAGAGTGGAGGACAAGCTCAGAGTGTGTGCGCTATATTTAAATGGAAATTCTCACACTTTGTCAACAGTGTGATAATGGACCTTCAGGAGACTAAAGCCATCACAGAATTCTCAACTCCATTCCAGGGTGTTCGCAGATTTTTTTTGTTAACCATGTAACCATTTCACAGCCCATGAAATAGCTCCTCAGGAAGACTCGAACGTGGGGTGTGAATCTTCATCAAGAGAAAGCATTTCACAATGTAGACTTTGTCGAAGAAGTCCGTTCATCCGTCTGGTCTATGGTGGCACAGCGACCAGCAAACCATAACCGCCTTAGCCAGATGGAAGAACAAGAAATGAGAGTGCAGAGATGTCTTGCTGCTCGATGGTATTACACTGAGGGGCGGCTGTAGCCAAAGGCCAGCAGTGTGGCCACTGAAACATCGTTGGAACACAGGAAGGGTTTTTAGATTAGATTACTTACAGTGTGGAAACAGGCCCTTCGGCCCAACAAGTCCACACCGACCCACCGAAGGGCAACCCAGCCATACATTTGCCCCTTACCTAACACTACAGGCAATTTAGCATGGCCAATTCACCTGACCCGCACATCTTTGGACTTTGGGAGGAAACCGGAGCACCCGGAGGAAACCCACGCAGACACGGGGAGAACGTGCAAACTCCACACAGTCAGTCGCCTGAGTCGGGAAATGAACCCGGGTCTCTGGCGCTGTGAGGCAGCAGTGCTAACCACTGTGCCACCGTGCCACCCATAACCATTGTTGATGGCAAACTACTCTCGGCTGAATAACCTGCCATCTCAGTTTTACTTCCAGAGGACTAGCTAATGGAAATTGTAACAAAGACGTTTGAGAATCGTCATGCAGAGGTGGGCCATTGGGATGTCCAGAGACCTTGAGCAACTCATTGCCAATTGTAAGACATGTGCCACCCACTCACCAGCCCAAAGAGAACCTTTAATACCCACCAAATTCCCCACAATACCTGGAGAACACGCAGGAGGGGATTTGTTCATTTTCAACAGGATGACTTACTTAATGGTCATTGATTATTTCTCCTGATGCATCGAGGTTAAGATCTTGTGTACAATTACCATGGAAACTGTTACTTGAGGCTGACGTGAGGTTTTTGCAGTATTGTGGTTGTTTGGGACAGCAGGGTGTTATTCACAAATGAGAGCTCCAGCCTCTCACATCCAGCTCTGGTAATGAGCATGTCAGATATTCACCATGGTACCAACATGGGTTCAAATACAGAGCCAGGACGGTTATGTTGCTCTTAAGGAATTCCCACGTCTACACTGCACTGCTGAAGATTTGGTCCAGTCCTCCCCATTACGGTTTAGGGAAGGCATACTGATAATGTCAGTCGATAGTAACCCTGAGCTCAAGGCAAATATTCTGGGGTGTCGGTTCAAAACTCCCAAGTTGAATCCAATAAAATTCAGGATTAAAAAACTATCATAATTAGTGACCAAATAAGCATAATCACTAGTTGCAAAAACTCATCTGATTCACTGATATCCTCAACAGGAGAAACCAGTCTGGCCGGCAGATGTGCAAAAAATGTGGCCGATTCTTAACAGCGTTCTGGATTGGCCGAGTGGAAAGGTGCTTAGAAACACATTCAGAGCCACCGCTGAACAGAAACAGCAAGACTCAGCTCCCTATCCTGCTGGGGAAATTGGTGTCACACTTACACAGTCATGATTACCAGACAGTACATGATACCACACAGCATCTGGTATCATCCAGCAGGTCATAAATTAGAGTAAACACTGGTGTATAATGAATCTGCCAGAGCCCGGGATGGTGTAGCAGAGTTACAGCGAGAAGTTATGGAGTTATATACCGTCAGAGATTGCGTCGCGTGTCTATAATTGAATGTCCACACAGTCTTGGGATTTAATAAAAGAATCTAGCTCTCAATCATAATTGGCTCAGATATATCTTTCCTGGAGTACTCAGAATTGGTTCAGAAAAGATTTATCAGGATGTTGCCAGGGTTGGAGGGTGTGAGCTACAGGGAGAGGCTGAACAGGCTGGGGCTGTTTTCCCTGGAGTGTCGGAAACTGAGGGGTGACCTTATAGAGGTTTATAAAATCATAGAGCAAATAGACAAGGTCTTTTCCCTGGGGTGGGGGAGTCCAGAACTAGAGGGCATAGGTTTAGAGTGAGAGGGGAAAGATACAAAAGAGACCTAAGGGGCAACGTTTTCACACAGAGGGTGGTACGTGTATGGAATGAGCTGCCAGAGGAAGTGGTGGAGGCTGCTACAACTGCAACATTTAAAAGGCATTTGGATGGGTATATGATTAGGAAGGGTTTGGAGGGATATGGCCCGGGTGCTGGCAGGTGGGACTAGATTGGGTTGGGATATCTGGTCGGCATGGATGAGTTGGACTGAAGGGTCTGTTTCCATGCTGTACATCTCTATGACTCCATGTTGCTTCTAATAATAATATCTAATTATTATTATTAGAAGTTATAAACTAAAGCTTGTTGTTAAGATGAGTGCCTTTTCTTGTTAAGACTGGTTAGTGGTTCATCCTCTATCACCGTTAACCAGACAGAGTGCTCAGTGTAGTTTTGAAAGGAGGATTAGTGGCAATACTGCACTCAGCCCCACACTGCCAGTGCTTGGCTTCACAAACATGTCACACATCCCCTCAAGGCAGTGACATGTTTACTTTCCCCTCAGCGTTCCTTTCAATCTTCCAAAACTCAAGAACACCAGCCTTGTAGCCATTTATCATTTTTAATAATTCAATCTCTGTTTCTGATCTCATCAGCAGTTGGGGTTAACAGGGAGACTCGGCTGCTCAGTTGATGCTGTAAGGCAGCGTGGACCATGGAGTGCTTCGGTGTCCGAGGCTCTGTCCTCCGGGCTTTCACTGAGGCCGTGCCTGTCTTACTGTGGATGGCCTGAGGATACCCCCAAATGAAAACCAGAACATCTCCCACAGAATATCCTGGGGAAAATTCCTTCTTCAAATAATCCCACTGCCTACATTTTAAAATCTCGCCCATTTCTCATATCCCTCCCTGACCTCGTTCTTGCAATCTCTCTTTCCTCTTCAACATCGACAGCCCTCCAAGATCTTGCACACCTTCAGCACTAGTCTCTTGGGCACTTGCTGTTGCAATTTCTGCATTTTGCAAGCCAGGGCAAGACTTAAATACTTCATACTGAGGTCCTGGGGAGTGTTACCAAACAACGTATGCTTATGTCTTCAGCTCTGGAATTCTCTCCCTACCTTCTTCACCTCTTTTAAAATAATCTTCAAACATATATCTTTGGTCAACCCTTTGATCATCTGTTCTTCTTCCTACTTACGTGGTCCAACGTCAACTTTTGCTTGAGGACATTCTGAAGTTACTAAATGTACCAGATACATGCAAGTCCTGTCTGGGGACAGTGTTGGTGTGGAAAATCGCAGACAGCTTTGTTTACGTAGATCAGAAACAAAAACAGAAATTGCTGGATAAAGCTCAGGTAGGTCTGGCAGCGTCTGTGGAAAAGAAATCAGAGTTAATGTGTCGGGTCCAGAACTGACTTGAATGCACAGCGGCTCAGTGGTTAGCACTGCTGCCTCACTAGCACCAGGGTCCCAGGTTCAATTCTCAGCCTCGGGTGACTGTCTGCGTGGAGTTTGTATGTTCTCCCTGCCTCTGCGTGGGTTTCCTCTCACACATCCAAAGATGTGCAGGTTAGGGTGAATTGGCCGTGCTAAATTGCCCGTAGTGTCAGGTGCATTAGTCAGAGGGGAATGTGTCTGGGTGGGTTACTCTTCGGAGGGTCGGTTTAGGCTGAAGGGTCTGTTCCCACACTGCAGGGAATCTAATCATCTATATAACTCACTTCACCTCAAAAGATACCATAGAGTGCTTTACTGGACTTTCTTTGCACTCAGTCCAGTGTTTGGTTTCATAACATCAGTGAGAGAGAAACACTTTGGTGTAACGCAGGGCAGGAAAAAAAATTGCCTTGCATTTGTGAAGTCTGGAAAGGGCTCACCTTGGAGAAGAGTGACGTCTGAAGCAGTAATGAGGACGGCGAGGCCCCGAGGTTAACACATGTAAATGCCTGCAGAACGGCAACAGAGATCACTAATTCACAGGAGGAGCGAAGTGAGTTGGAAAGGAAGCTTATGCAATTTCTAAACCTCACACAAAATCAAGCTGCGATATTGTGCAACTTTGCACTGCATTTCTGAGGTACAACTCATCTCTCCAACGCGTTAAGGTCCATCAGTTATTTTGGTCACATTTTCTGTGTTGGGAGAATTGGCAGCGATGGCTGGAGCAATCTATGCAGCTTATCTTCACAAGCAATAATATTGGTGAAAGGTGACGGGTTTTAGTGCTTATGTGTTAATAAATGCACAAAACTCAAAAGAGACTTGTTTCCAATGCAGATTCAGAACTCTGAACCACACCCTCCCAATTTAGGTCAAGAGTCAAGCACAATATTTACAGCGCACCTACCTTACTAGGAAAGCGGGATTTTCTAACTCTCGCTTATTATGGGAGGGAAAGGTCACCTCTGAGTCATTAAAGTGGTTTGCAACAGAAACTCACAGTCAAGGACATGGTGGAGTTGATACACTGAGGAACCGTAAGACATTATTGTGTAACAGCTTAAAGCAGTAAACATTAATCAAGTCCAAACCGATCTGAAAACCAGAAGACATATTGAGGATTTATTTTTAAGATGAAAGCACCATTAATGCTGGGGGCTGTTTAAGACATGCTGCCCGCTGTGGTCACATCTGAAATGCCAGTTGTAACGTAACTTAGACCAAAGACTGTATACCATATTGATCAAATACTAAATAAATGTTGGTAATGATTCATTCACATTTTGTTCTTTTTTCTTAAACCTGCAGTTTTCATAAAGCACTACCTGAGGAACTGAGACTGGCATTTTAATATTTTTTTGCTGTGTTAGGGCTAATATAGTCCCCAAGATGCAACAAATCAGAACTGAAGGATGCAGAAATATTTCATCGCAACCTGTCATTCTTCGGCTGATCTGTGAGTTTTTATGTTTTTGGCACTTCCCATTTTTATTTCACACATCCGCAGTTGTGATTTTTCTGATATTAATGCAGATTTAACTTTTGTATTGAGTTATATGCGCCTGCTCTGTATAAAGTTTACTTGCACGATAAATTGGGACAGGTGATTTTAACCTGCTTACAATGATTAAATGGAATATTTTATTTTCGTCTTTTCAATTCAATTAGCCATGTGTATTGTCCCTCCTTCTAACAATTTTACATCAGACTACGAGAAGCAAATACATTCCTACACTGTTGTAAAATAAAAACCGAAAGAACTGTGAATGCTGGAAATCAGAAATAAAAACAGAAATTGCTGAAAAAAATCTCAGTAGGTTTGTCAAATCAGAGTTAATGTTTTGGGTCCGGTGATCTTTCTTCAGAACCATCTGTTCTGAGTATCTGAGGAAGAGTCACTGGGCCTAAAACATTAACTCTGACATCTCTCCACAGGTGCTGCCAGACCTGCTGAGTTTTTCCAGCAATTTCTGTTTTTATTTCCCATATTGATGCAGCCGGCTGTAGGTTGGGTTATTCAGTTCTCCAATGGCAGATGAGCTACTGGTGTTGGTGTGGGGATTGTGTTGTGTTGCAAAATTGGAGACAGGGGAGCACAGGAGTTAGGAATGGGAGGCCTTTGAGACTGCTGTGCCATTTAACATGATCATGGATGATTGTGTTCCTTGTCTCAACTCCACCCTCCTGCCTGTTCCCCAACCCCCTTTTCCTGCTTTTCGTTAGAAACATATCTCTTTCTTTCTTGATTGATTCTGCCTCGACTGCACTATGGGGTCAGTGAATTGCAAAAATTCACAACCATCCAGGAAAAACAGTTTCTCCTCATTTTGAACCTAACTTCTCTCACTCTATGTCTATGACCTCTCGTTCGAGACTGTTCCACAAGAGGGAAGATCTGTTCAACATCCACCTTATCAATCCTCTTTAGTATTTTATATTCTTCAATCAGATCCCCTCCCCCCTCAATCTTCTGAACTCCAGAGGGTACAAGCCCAAACGATTCAACTTGCCCCTTGGATGACAACCCTTTTATCCACATCATGGCTGCCATTCCCAATTATTGGTTACTCAAGGATCACTCTGCTGGGCTCATAAATGGAATATTTCCTAACACAGCTGTTTGCAAATGATGATCCTACATCATTGTGGAGGGACTCTAGCGGCACAGTATCCCTCCCTCTGGGCTAGGAGGTCCGGGTTCAAGTCCCACCTGCTCTAGAGGTGCGTCGCAACATCTCCAAACAAGTTAATTGGAAAGTATCTCCACACGCTGTGGCCCACAGGGAACGAACATTTTAACAAAACTATCATTTTATACAACGTCTTCTTCAGCATGTCCAACAAAACGGATCGAGAAACAAAGGACTCAGCAAAAACAACACAAAACTGAAAATGTAAAATAAACAAGTTGAATCTGGCTTCTTCTGTCCCTTGGCTCTCTCTCTCTCTCTCTCTCTCTCTCGTCCAACTTTCACAGTTCAGATGACTAGATCACTGACAGCTCTTTCAGACTCATACCGAATGAACCACATCTCTGTAAACAGGTCTAGAAATGAGATTTTTCTAATTCCAGCTTCCAATTTCTATCCATTTTGTGTACTGTTGGCCTTTATACACTGGGGAACAGCCCAAAGTGAGGAGAATTCTAGTACAGAGTGTGACTGAATGTGATACATCTGACAGAAGTACTTAAACAGAACCAGACTAGTCCATTTTATGTTTTAAGTAAGCCCAGACCACTAGGAAAACCTCAAATAATATTGATATTTTTTTCCCACACGCTGACATATTTGATACCTGACACATATTTAACATCCTCCCGCATATCAATAATGACACCAAGTGCTGGCACTGTCACATTATCCATCAGTGGTACTTTTAATCTGTCACCTTCCTAAGTATAACTCTAACAGGTACAGAAAAAGCTTTGTAATTGATTTTTTTTGCGGGGAAAAAAAAATTCTTTAAACCAAAAGAAACAACAACAGAAATGGATTTCAAATTTATTACATAATGGCATTCCTGCTCTGGGAAACAATATGGATTTTCTGTCGTTTTTGCAATGGAGAGGTGGAACCAAGTGCCTTATGCAGACCGGAATATCAAGTAACCATTTAGAATTAATGCACTTGGGATTTCACAAGCAAATGATATCAAAGGCAGAGCGCACTAGCTGCAGGAAAGAGTGAAGAAAATCAGATACTGGTGGTAGAATGTAATTGAAAGTTAGAAACTGAGAGCGATATCCTCCTTATTTATTCCTGACCAGCTATCTTAAACATGTTAATAATCTCTTTAACAGATCGCTTTTAATGAGCTTGGGTCACTCTCCACTAATGAGCAACCAATTTTCGCTTCCATGTTACATCCTCAACAGTTCTGCAGATGGCTAAATATTTCATTAGCATCCCAGGCTTGAATGTTCCTTAACCCTTCCCTCACTGAAGAGAATGGTCCTTGCAACTTGAAAGGGTTCAGAAACGAGTTACAAGGATGTTGCTGACGTTGGAGGGTTTGAACTACGGGGAGAGGCTGAATAGGCCAGGGCTGTTTTCCCTGGAGCGTCGGATGTTGAGGGGTGATCTTACAAAAGTTTGCAAATCATGAGGAGCATAAATAGGGTGAATAGCCAAGGTCTTTTCTCCAGATTAGTAGAGTCCAAAACTAGAGGCCTTAGGTTTATGGTGAGAGGGGAACAATTTAAGAGGTAACTTTTCCAGCAGAAAGTGGTGTGTGTATGGGATGAGTTGCACAGAATCACATCCGTCATCTGTTCGACTCTCTCATAAATTCTTCACTTTCATAAACATCACCACAGCTGAAAGTTAAGTGTGCTATGTCGTCATCAACAAATGTGATTCAGCCTGTTTAGCATCTCAGTCTAATTCCAATTTCACCCTCGCCGTGGTCAGTGTCTTTGGACATAATACTTTGGAATCTTTGGTCTTCTGTCCTTGTGTAATCTCCTGTAATCCCAAAGCCCTCTGAGATATCAGTGCTCCTCACGCTTTGCACATTCACAATTTCAGTGGCTCCATCCTTGGTGGCTGTGTTTTCTGCTGCCTGGATACCAAGCTGTGAAATACCCTCCCTAAACGTTTCTGCTTCACATTCCCTGTTTGAGACACTCTCTAGGACTTGCCTCTTTGACCAGGCTTTTGGTCCTCTGATCCAACATCTCCCCTGTGACTGAAGGCCCCGACCAGTTCGAAATGTGTCAGTTGAATGTAAGTAGTAACAATTGGTAACCTCATTCAGCAAGTGGGGATTTTATGACAGTGAAATTGGAAGCACACATCAGCAATTGTGGATATACCACCTAGCTTTATTTTGTGCTTTCGGCTAATGCTACTATCACAGCTGGACACTTTTATTGAGTGCTCTGGGTTCTGACTGTCTACAAATACACTCAATGAAGCTGTTGGCTCCTTAACCTTTATTAAGGTACTTGCAGATGTATTCTTTTATTAATAACTCTATATAAGAGTTAATTAAACATAGCTCTCTTGTGTAATATCTGAAACTTGTCTCTTTTATGTACTCCTTCTATTCTTTTTTTCTCTCAAACCTTTTTACATCCCTTGGAGTTACACCATTAGTTACCTCATCATTATTTGCATGTCCTATGCTGCTCCATTCTCTCCAATTTTCTCTCTTACACACTGTCTGAAATTGCTGTACTCTTCAACACAGTGGCTCAGTGGTTAGCACTGCTGCCTCACAGCGCCACAGACCCGGGTTCAATTCCAGCCTCGGGCAACTGTCTGTGTGGAGTTTGCACATTCTCCCCGTGTCTGCGTGGGTTTCCTCCGGGTGCTCTGGTTTCCTCCCACAGTCCAAAGATGTGCAGGTCAGGTGAATTGGCCAAGCTAAATTGCCCGTAGAGTTAGGTGTGTTAGTTGGGGTAAATATAGGGTAGGGGAATGGGCCTGGGTGGGTTACTCTTCGGAGGGTCGGTGTGGACTAGTTGGGCCAAAGGGCCTGTTTCCACACTGTAGAGAATCTAATCTAATCTAAAGTACACTATCTCAGTCCCACGACTCGATCACAGTGACCTCAAGTAAGATCAATACTTCCTGTTTCTTTTGAATGTCCCCTCAGTGTTATGACAATGTAAAAGCTCAGGTGGTGTGACTGCAGTTTCTAACTTCCTATCTCTCCACCAAACTTTCTACCCTGCTTTTAAAGAGCTCTTGCCATGTGTCTAAAATTAGAATGTCAAACCTCGAACTGTACAGCACAGGAATGGGCTCTTCGACCCATGAGGTTGTAGGTAAAAACAATGACTGCAGATGCTGGAAACCAGGTTCTGGATCAGTGCTGGAAGAGCGCAGCAGTTCAGTCGGCATCCAAGGAGCAGCGAAATCGATGTTTCGGGCAAAAGCCCTTCATCAGGAATAAGGGAACATGATATTTAGAACAAAATGGCAGCGCGGGACCACTTTGAAAGGCATTCGAAAAACGGTTCCGTGGGCAGAGCACTTGAATGACAGGCCTGTGTGCGTGCCAAAGAGCTCTCGGAAGTCTGATTTTTGACACTTTAGTCAGATTTTTGACAGACTTACCCAACTCTTGCTGTCTGCTCTAACAGTCAGTCAGAGGCCTGTGCGGCGGTCTCTTGACACTATTGGAGGGCGGGCAAACCCCAGGTTGACTCTGGCCGTCCCTCCATCGGCACTTGCTTTTAAAAAAAAAGCTTTATTCCTGATGAAGGGCTTTTGCCCGAACCGTCGATTTCGCTGCTCGTTGGATGCTGCCTGAACTGCTGTACTCTTCCAGCACCACTGACCCAAGACCATGATGTTGTGCCAAACATGATGCCAAATTAAACTAATCTCTTCCACTTGCCCATGTCTCTCCATTTCTTGCATATTGATGTGCTTATCAAAAAGTCTCTTAAATGCCCCTATTGTATCTGCCTCCAGCATTACCTTGGCAGTGTGTTCTACACTCCTGCCTCTCTCTGTGTGAAGTTGTACTGTGGCTGATACTTTTTGCTTTGATGTTTCTCCATTGTTTTAACCTTCTCATGGTCATTAACGTCTGGCATGAAATTGTAACTTTAATGCTTGTACATCCACTTCCTGTTTCAGAGAAAGGGGATGGAGTGTGTTGGTATCACTGAGCTCACAGCTCCATGTAACTGGGGACATCGAATTAAATCCCCCAAGTCAGGTAATGTGAGGCTTGGAGGAGAACTTTCAGGTGATAGTGTCCCCATGCATCTGCTGCCTTTTAGACGGTGGCGGTCATGGGCTTGGAAGGTATTTTGTGAAGAGAGTTTAGTGAGTTGCCGCAGTGTGGGTGGGACACATTACAGTTACTGAATGTTTGGTGGTGGGGGTTTGTGGATGTGGTTCCAATCAAACATCCTGGATTGTGCTGAGCTTTTTCAGAATAGTTAGAGCTGCATGCATCTTGGTAAGTAGTGTTCCATCACTGACCGGTGCCTTCGAGGTGATAGACTTTGGGGAGTCAA
Organism: Hemiscyllium ocellatum; assembly: GCF_020745735.1. NCBI lineage: Eukaryota > Metazoa > Chordata > Chondrichthyes > Orectolobiformes > Hemiscylliidae > Hemiscyllium > Hemiscyllium ocellatum. Next base: position 24,933,189 of record NC_083443.1, on the reverse strand, counting down.
AAGGTGAATAACCTGCTGAAGGATTCCTAGCCGCTGACTTGCTTTCATGGCTACATAGCTAGTCCAGTTCAGTCTTTGGTCAAAGGTAACTTCCAAGATATTGATAGTGATGTTAAGGAGTAATTGATATTATCTCCTGTCGCCAGATGTCCTTTTCCTGGCACTTATAGTGTTGTAGAGTAATTGTGATGTACAGCATGGACACAGACCCTTCGGTCCAACTCATCCCTGCCGACCAGATATCCTAACCTAATCTAGTCCCATTTGCCAGCAGTTGGCCCATATCCCTCTAAACCCTTTTTATTCATATGCCCAGATGCCATTTAAATGCTATAATTGTACCAGCCTCCACCACTTCCTGTCGTAACTCATTCCATACATGTACCACCCTCTGTGTGAAAATGTTGCCCCTTAGGTCTCTTTTAGATCTTACCCCTCTCACCCTAAACCTATGCCCTCTCGTTCTGGACTCCCCCACCAAAAGGAAAAGACCTTGTCTATTTACCCTATCCATGCCCCTTATAATTTTGTAAACCTCTATAAGGTCACCCCTCAGCCTCTGGTGCTCCAGGAAAAGCAGTCCCAACCTGTTCAGCCTCTCCCTATAGCTCAAATCCTCCAACCCTGGCAACATCCTTATAAATCTTTTCTGAACCCTTTCAAGTTTCACAACATCTTTCCAATAGGAAGGAGACCAGAATTACACGCAATATTCCAATATTCCAATGTCCTGTACAGCCGCAACATGACCTCCCAACCCCTGTACTCAATACTCTGACCAATAAAGGAAAGCATACCAAACGCCGCCTTCACTATCCTATCTACCTGTGACTTCACTTTCAAGGTGCTATGAACCTGCATTCCAAGGTCTCTTTGTTCAGCAACACTCCCCAGGACCTTACCATTAAGTGTATAAGTCCTGCCCTAATTTGCTTTTCCAAAATGCAGCACCTCGCATTTATCTGAATTAAACTCCATCTGCCACTCCTCAGCCCATTGGCCCATCTAGTTCAGATCCCGTTGTACTCGGAGGGAACCTTCTTTGCTGTCCACTACACCTCCAATTTTTTGTTGCGGAGCATGAATGCTACTTGCCAGTGATCAGCCGAAGCCTGAATATAATCCGGGTCTCGCTGCGTTTAGACATGGACTGTTGTAGTATCGGTGTTATTGTCAGGTGCTGAACATCAGCGAACATTATGATGATGGGAAGGTCATTGAAGATGGCTGGCCCTGGGACATTACTGTGAGGAACCCTGCAGGGATGTTCTGGAGCTGAGATGATCTCCAACAACCACCACCATCTCCCTATGTGCCAAGTATGATTCCAACTAATTGTCCACCGATTCCCATTCTGTCCAGTTTAGCCAGGGGTCTGTGATGCCAGACTCGGTCAAATATGGCCTTGATGTCAAGGGCAGTCACTCTCACCTCACCTCAGTTGTTAGTGTAGTCACCACTCACTACAATCTCACTTAATTATGTACCCTCCCTTCCTACAGAATTCCTCTGAGAGTTAATATTGTGGCTTTATTATCATTGATCAGAACCAAGATCAATTAGAAATAAAAGAACACTTAATCAAGTGGGAGAGTGGGGAGTATAAGGAAAGGAGAGTGTGGGGGATGCAAGAGATTAAATTATAAAAGGTTGCAAAACTAAAGGGATTGGGATAATTAGCAAAACAAGCAAGGTGTCCAGAGGAGGGGTGAATGGTAGGGTCCTGAAGAGTTATCATCTACACACAAGGTAAACTCAATAAGAGGGAAAGGAGGGAGCTGAGAAACAGGCAGCAGTGCTCAGTGGGAAGGGGAGGTGCCGCTCCTCTCCTTCATACTTGGAATCACTGGGACACTGCAGCAGGCCAGGGACAGATAGGTCCCAACCAAGCCCCGCTCCCACACTCTGAATGTTGAAAACCACACAACACCAGGTCATAATCCAACAGGTTTATTTGGAAGCACTAGCTTTCGGAGCAGTGCTCCTTCATCAGGTGGTTCATCAGGTGATGATAGAGAGACACTCCAAAAGCTAGTGCTTCCAAATAAACCAGTTGGACTATAACCTGGTGTTGTTGTGACTTTTAACTTTGTCCACCCCAGTCCAACACCGGCGTCTCCAAGTCACCCTGAATGTTGACGGTGTCTTCAAATCTTCGGTGGTCTTTCTCCAGAACCCACTCAGAAAGGTTGGATGCTGCCTGAACTGCTGTGCCCTTCCAGCACCACTGATCCAGAACCCACTCAGAAAGGTTGGATGCTGCCTGAACTGCTGTGCCCTTCCAGCACCACTGATCCAGAACCCACTCAGAAAGGTTGGATGCTGCCTGAACTGCTGTGCCCTTCCAGCACCACTGATCCAGAACCCACTCAGAAAGGTTGGATGCTGCCTGAACTGCTGTGCCCTTCCAGCACCACTGATCCAGAACCCACTCAGAAAGGTTGGATGCTGCCTGAACTGCTGTGCCCTTCCAGCACCACTGATCCAGAACCCACTCAGAAAGGTTGGATGCTGCCTGAACTGCTGTGCCCTTCCAGCACCACTGATCCAGAACCCACTCAGAAAGGTTGGATGCTGCCTGAACTGCTGTGCCCTTCCAGCACCACTGATCCAGAACCCACTCAGAAAGGTTGGATGCTGCCTGAACTGCTGTGCCCTTCCAGCACCACTGATCCAGAACCCACTCAGAAAGGTTGGATGCTGCCTGAACTGCTGTGCCCTTCCAGCACCACTGATCCAGAACCCACTCAGAAAGGTTGGATGCTGCCTGAACTGCTGTGCCCTTCCAGCACCACTGATCCAGAACCCACTCAGAAAGGTTCTTTCTATACGTTTGGAATCTTGACCCTTGGCAATGTTGTGTTTTATTTGTCCACGGGATGTGAGCATTGACGACGAAGCCAACCTCTATTGCCTATCCCTAATCGCTGTCTTGAACTGTGATTGTCCTTTGTGTGGAGATACACCCACAGTGCTGTCGGGGAGGGAGCTCCAGCATTTTCATTCAGCGTTAATAGGATTGGGGCTAATTTCTGAGATTAGCACAAACTCCAAATAGTCACATAGCCCCAGAGCACAGAAACAGGCCCTTTGGCCCATTGAGTCTATACAGTCAAAACCAGTACCTAACTATTCCAGTCCCATTGTCCACCACTTGGTTCATAGCTTTCAATACCTTGGCATTGCAAATGTCTATCTAAATTGTTATGATAGTTTCTGCCTCTACAACCCTTGCATGCGGCGGAGTTGCCGACTCCTACCACCCTCTGGGTGAAAAAGGTTTCCCTCACATTCCATCTAATCCTCCTGCTCCCTACTTTAAATCTATGCCCCCGGGTACATGGCTGGGAAAGGTATGGAGGAATATGCACTGAATGCAGGCAAACGGGACTGGATTAATTGTGAAACGGGGTGACATGGACAGGTTGGGCCAAAGGGCCTGTTTCCATGCTTTAAATCTCTGTCGCTCTATGCCACCTTAATCGTGTCATCCCCGCTCTCAGGAAAGTAACCTCAGTCAGTCCACCTCTCTTCATAACTGAGTCTCACCAGCCCAGGTAACAGCCTGGTGGATCTCCTCTGCACTCCCTCCAGTGTTGTCACACCCCTCCTGAACCCCTGAGCTCCATGTTGAATACGTGCCATGGCTGGGTGGTGGCATGGGCATGCATGAGGTCAAGATTTTATTTGTTCAAGATCCACACCAGTGATTTGAGAGTGCACCATCCAGATGGACACCTCAATGCAGTACTGAGGGGGGCTTGCAGGATCACATTTCACTTTGCTCAAAAACTGCATGAATCCATGTGAGATTCTGTAAATCCATTTTTTAGATTAGAATCAGTCTGACCATTGTGGGCACAGACAGCCTCACACAGGGAACTAACACCTTCCATACATTATCTGGGTGGTCATGACACCTATTGTGAAAGTTCACTTGAGAATGGAACCACTAGAAAAAGTTTTGCGATTTTCATATGAAAGAACTGAAGTCAGCATGGTCATTCCAAAAGATGAGAGACTTAACAAACAATCCAGGTCTTTTTTAATATATAATTTCAGTTACATCACACTGTAAACTTTTGCTATAAATTCTGTGTCTTACAATCTTATTCTCTACAACCACCTGATGAAGGAGCAGTGCTCTGAAAGCTAGTGCTTTCAAATAAACCTGCTGGACTATAATCCGGTGTTGTGTGATTTGTAACTTTGTCCACCCCAGTCCAACACCGCCATTTCCAAATCGGGATTTGCACAGCTGACCTAAAGGCAAAACATTATACTGAGGCCTGTGTACCCTCTCGGGTGGCTATAAACATTCCCACAGCAGCGTTTTGAAGAACAGGGGAGCTCTCCATATTGTTTAGGTTGATATTTGTCCCAAACGTGACGCCATCCAAACATATTCCCTGCTCATTCGCACTTTGCTGTTTTTAGGATCGTACTGAATACAAATGGCTCCAATGTTTGTCACAGTGCACTGGTGAACTGCATCGCAAAATAGTATTTAACTGGCTGCAAAGTGCTTAGTGATGTCACGAGATTGTGAAAGGGCGCTCTATAAATGCAATGTATTCCATAAGATCATAAGACCATAAGACATAGGAGTGGAAGTAAGGCCATTCGGCCCATCGAGTCCAGTCGGCCATTCAATCATGGCTGATGGGCATTTCAACTCCACTTACCAGCGTTCTCCCCGTAGCCCTTAATTCCTTGAGACAATTCATTTTTGCTTCTGTAAGCTGTTGGCAGATCTTAACGCAGTTAGAGATGAAATCAATGGGAGTACACAGTGGCACCCTCACCACTCATGACTAACGACATCTCCTTCCGTTCTCTGCAAGGAGACAATCTGCTGATCAGTGGAGTTTACCGAACAACGCAGGAATACTAAACGTGAACACACAACCACTGCTGGGTCTCTGTAACCCAGCCGCCAAAGAGAACAAAAAAAAAATCTATAAATATTAAGTGTAAGGAAAAGGTAATCGGGAGAGCATTTTGCAGGAGAAGCCTTTTTCCCCGTGGCAGTGTGACTGAACGTGAAGACAATAAAATGAACTGGAGTCTCCACATGCTATCAATTTAAATCATGAGTTGACAACACTGGTTCCATTTTGCCGCAGTAAGCTGTAGCGTTCCTTAGACAAAGGGAAATGAGGTTCCAGTGAAAACGTAAGAGTGTGAGCACCATTAATGCTGCCGTTTTGTGGGATTCTTGACTGGAGTGACAAGAAAATGATAGTGAGGCACATCGCTGTTTGGAATATATTGTACCACAAAGTGACACAGCTGGGAGCAAACATTAAAACCCTAACAACATCAGAAAGTGCTTTTGATATTACATTTCCCCTCCTTGTTCTCAAACCTCTGACTGGTCTCACTCACGCCTCCCTGTCTCTCTGACATGCAACTGCTCAATGACCTTCTGCATTCCTGCAGTTCTGGCAATTTGCATCTTCCCTGTTCATATTTAAAACGGAATCGTTTGTGGGATGTCAGGATGACGGGCTAGGCCTGTGTTTATTGCACCTTCCCTCATTACCAAAAGGATGGTTCAGTGTAAAGCACATTACTGTGGGTCTGGAGGTTTCCTTTGCTGGTATTTAATGAATCAGATAGATTTTTATACCCATCATGATTTGATTCAAAATCGTTTATTGAATTTTAATTTCGACATCTACTTTGGCAGGATTTGAACTCCCATCCCCTGATGGGGTGGGGTAGGGGAGATTAGATTAGATTACTTACAGTATGGAAACAGGCCCTTCGGCCCAACAAGTCCACACCCACCCGCCAAAGCGCAACCCACCCATACCCCTACATTTACCCCTTACCTAACACTACGGGCAATTTAGCATGGCCAATTCACCTGACCCGCACATCTTTGGACTGTGGGAGGAAACCGGAGCACCCGGAGGGAACCCACGCAGACACGGGGAGAATGTGCAAACTCCACACAGTCAGTCGCCTGAGGCGGGAATTGAACCCAGGTCCCTGACGCTGTGAGGCAGCAGTGCTAATCACTGTGTCACCATGCCGCCCTAAATTTCTGGATTATTAGTCATTTGGCATCACCATCAGACCACTGTCTCCCATCACTCCATCATTTTTGATTAGTATGGGCCTTAAGTTCCAAAACTCCCTCCTTCAACCTCACTGCCTCCCTGTCTCTTTTAAGATGTTTCCTTTCACATTCTCAGCACTTGGTTTCCAGTCTCAAAGTCTCCTAGTGTGACTGGAATTATTTGATTGTGCACTTGCAATGTGCCTTGCGATGTATCATTAAAGGGTGCTACGCAAATATAACTTGTCGAAGCTCAGCAAAAAAGTGAGGGCTGCAGCTGCTGGAAATCAGAGTCAAGATCAGAGTGTTGCTGGAAAAGCGCAGCAGGTCATCCGAGGAGCAGGGAAACCGACACTTCGGGCAAAAGCCCTTCATCAGGAATTTGTTGTTGCTGTTGAGTTGTGGAATTCCAAGTGGGGGGGTTGCGCTTCGGAGGGTCGGTGTGGATTTGTTGGGCCTGTTTCCACACTGTAAGTAATCTAAAAAAAAGTCTCCAAATCATGACTGGTCAATTAAAAGATCCCAGGAGATGATTGTCCTCTTTGCCTCCCTCGTGTGGGATCTTTTCCCTCTGAGAAGAGACAGAGTCTTGGTTTGATGTTTGATCTAAAGCCTTGCATCTCTGACTGTCCAGCTCCCCCCTCGGTCACACACCGCCACACGTCAGTGTATTTTATGCTCACTGGGATGGAGAGGGAACACTTGCCCTCACGACTCAGAGGTGATGGTGCTCAGGCAAGGCCAAAATCAAAATAACAGGGGGCGCGGCTCACTTTGGTCCTTCATCAGCTGACCAGGCCTTGCATCCTTCCTCACAGCCAGAGCGTAAACTTCATTGAATTTGTATAAACTCCTCACACATGGGACAAATTTGATTCAAGTCAATGCTTTTGCAGCAATCAGTCATATTGGAATGGTATAAAGGTTTATAAAATCATGAGGGGCATGGATAGGAACAATTAGACAAAGTCTTTTCCCTGGGGTGGGGGAGTCCAGAATTAGAGGGCATAGGTTTAGGGTGAGAGGGGAAAGATATAAAAGAGACCTAAGGGGCAACCTTTTCACACAGGGGGTGGTACGTGTATGGAATGAGCTGCCAGAGGATGTGGTGGAGGCTGGTACAATTGCGACATTTAAGAGGCATCTGGATAGGTATATGAATAGGAAGGGTTTGGAGGGATATGGGCCGGGTGCTGGCAGGTGGGACTAGATTGGATTGGGATATCTGGTCAGCATGGACGGGTTGGACCGAAGGGTCTGTTTCCATGCTGTACATCTCTATGACTCTATCAGAGCCTTCCCTGCTCGTTGGAAGTTGCATTGTGCTGCAGCCAGACTGTAAAATGTTTGTTGCTCTACACCTTAAATTATAAACATGACGTCAAAGGTATTTCACCAAACTTACTCATTCTCATTCTTAAAAAAATCACGAGCTCTATCGTTTGCAGTTATTACCTTGATTTGTTTTTTATTCAACTCTGTGACAATCTGAGAGGGAAGAGAGAGAGTGTGAAATTTCCACGTATGGAGTCAGCTATTACGAGGGGGCATAGCTTTAAATTAAGGGGTGGTAGGTATAGGACAGATGTTAGGGGTAGATTCTTTACTCAGCGAGTCGTGAGTTCATGGAATGCCCTGCCAGTAACAGTGGTGGACTCTCCCTCTTTATGGGCATTTAAACGGGCATTGGATAGGCATATGGAGGATAGTGGGCTAGTGTAGGTTAGGTGGGCTTGGATCGGCGCAACATCGAGGGCTGAAGGGCCTGTACTGCATTGTATTTTTCTATGTTCTATGTTAATCTCATAATTCTGCATTTAGGACTGGGAGAATTTCCAAATCAGTCTCAAACCCCTTTTTGTCTCCAGGAGAGAAGGTTCTGGAATATTCGAAGCCATAATGGTCCACCCAGCAGTCTGGGTACAAAGTTGCATCATGCTGTTTTAATTATTTCCTGTTGTTTCTTACAGCTCGCAACCTCCACTGAACCCCATGTACACCCCACAGTCTATCTCATCCATGTCTGCCCTACTGCGTTCAGTAACTAAAATGTCATCAAATGTTACATGATTAGTGTAGGGTTGGAAAGGATAATTCTCTGAGTCCAAAGTGCAACACATTTAATGAACTGCTTTTAAGATGCATCATCAGCCAATATAGTCAAAACAACAGGTGGTGGCCTCATTACTACACTAGTAATCCAGAGATCCAAATAATGTTCTTGGGACCTGGATTCGGGGGGACTTGGAATTTTAAATGTAAAATGTTTGGAATTTAGGGTCTAATGATGACCGTGAACCCGTTGTCAATTGTCAGGAAAAGCCATCTGGTTCACTAATGTCACTTAGTGAAGGAAATCAACCAGCCTTACGTGGTCAGGCCTACATGCGGCTCCTGACCCACAGTAATGTGGGTGACTCTTAACAGCCCTCTGGGCAAATTTGGGATGGTCACTAAACAGTAGCCTACTGGGGCCCTCTTGTGGTACAGTTGCAATGTCCCTACCCCCCTCAACTGAGAGACTCAGGTTCAACTCTAGAGGTGTGTAATAATATTTAGGAAAAAGAGGTTTAAAAGAAAATATAGCCTGTCACAGTGATGTCCACGTCCAGTGAGTGAATAAATAAAGGGGCCCATTGGGTCTGCTATACAATTCAGTATGATCATGGCAGATCAACCAACTCCAGACCCTGTTCTCCCTATACCTTTTAGCACTAGCGACTACATTTAACCCCTTTTGGAAAACATTTAATGTATGGGCCTTGACCATTCTCTGTTCCGGAGAATTCCACAGGCTCACCACTCTCTGGGTGAAGAAATTTCTCCTCCTCTCAGGCCTGAATGGTCAATCCTCCTTAGACTGGGCTCTGAACTCTTCAGTCACTGAGGGTGATATAGCAGACAGCCTGTACACAGGGACTCTGCCAGGCAGACCGCACGTCAATGATCGTCCCCCTTTCACCCTCCGCCTCACTTTGGTAGCTTACTGTGGAATTGGACAGTCGGAACTGATTGGGGACTGGTCAACGTACGAGCGTAATCTCTGTCCATTTCACTGCACTCACAACAAAAGCCTTATCACACCAGTCTTTGGAACGAGAGAACCTGAGTATACTGTTGTCCAGTATCCAAACCCCAGTGAAGACAGGAATGTGATGCTGCACCCAGTTAAATAGCACACTTGCGGTCACACTTAAAGTTCAGGCCTTAAACCAGGGCTACACTTGCCTGCAGCCTCTGTCCACACTGTCAATATTTGCAGGAAATAATAAAAGGAAATCAAACTCATCAAAGAAAATCCACTTGATAGGCACATACTTAACATCTGGATTAGTGGTGCTGGAAGAGCACAGCAGTTCAGGCAGCATCCAAGGAGCAGCGAAATCGACGTTTCGGGCAAAAGCCCTTCATCCAGAATAAAGGCAGTGAGCCTGAAGGGTGGAGAGATAAGCTAGAGGAGGGTGGGGGTGGGGAGAAAGTAGAGTTGCAGTGGGAGAGGGGCTCCCTGAGATTCTTGTAGAGAGAGGAGGAAAACTTCTTCAAGGCAGGCATCCCTTGCAAGAGGATTCGCAGTCGGGTTAAAATCAACGAGGTAAAAACAATGAACAGAACTGCTGTGCTCTTCCAGCACCACTGATCCAGAATCTGGCTTCCAGCATCTGCAGTCATTGTTTTTACCGCGTTGATTTTAACCCGACTGCGAATCCTCTTGCAAGGGATGCCTGCCTTGAAGAAGGTTTTCCTCCTCTCTCTACAAGAATCTCAGGGAGTCCCTCTCCCACTGCAACTCCCAGGTCATTTACTTTCTGCTACTTTCTCCCCACCCCCACCCTCCCCAATCTTATCTCTCCACCCTTCAGGCTCTCTGCCTTTATTCCTGATGAAGGGCTTTTGCCCGAAACGTCGATTTCGCTGCTTGTTGGATGCTGCCTGAACTGCTGCGCTCTTCCAGCACCCACTGATCCAGTATTTAACTTCAGACTGACCACATAGCCCTTTGTGGCCCTAAAGGGACAAGACCTGAAGTTTGATCTTGCCAGCAGAATAAGCCCTAATAATCCAATCAAATCTACGGATGAACGCTGGAGATCTGAGTTAAACGTTAATCCTGTTTCTCTCTCCATAGGAGCTGCGAGACATGTTGTGTCTCTCCAGCACTTCCTGTTTTCATTGAAGTCCCATCCATTGTAACACTTGGTTCTCTTCACCTTATAGTGAGTAGTAGATCCATTAACATGTTTGATCATCACTGGTTAGAGCACTGACGATGTATTCAGTGAGAATTGCTGTTCCTGTCTATTTACAAATGATAGCAATGAAGAAACTTGCATTTTATACAGCACCTGCTCAAGACAGAGACACAATGAAGGAAACAAGAAAAGCAAAGAGCTGCAGATGCTGGGATTCTGACCCAAAATCAGAAATTGCTGGAAAAATCAGCGGGATCACCGGACTCAGGACGTGATTTCTGACTTCGTCCACAAAGTAGGAATTCTTTAGACACATTAATGTTTCATAGGAGAGTGTCCCTACAATGTGGGAACAGGCCATTCAGCCCATGTCACTCCTCATGAAGAGCATCCCACCCAGACACCGCCCCCCCCCCCCCCCTCCCCAACTATGGTAGCATTGCATTGCCCATGGCTAGCCTGGCAAAGTGGTTAGCACTGCTGCCTCACAGCGCCAGACCTGGGTTCAATTCCCACCTCGGGCGACTGACTGTGTGGAGTTTGCACGTTCTCCCCGTGTCTGCGTGGGTTTGCTCCTGGTGCTCCGGTTTCCTCCCACAGTGATGAAGGGCTTTCCTGATGAAGGGCTCTGGCCCGAAACGTCGAATTTCCTGTTCCTTGGATGCTGCCTGACCTGCTGTGCTTTAACCAGCAACACATTTTCAGCTCTGATCGCCAGCATCTGCAGACCTCACTTTTTACTCGAAGATTTCCTCCCACAGTCCAAAGATGTGCGGGTCAGGTGAATTGGCCATGCTAAATTGCCCGTAGTGTTAGGTAAGGGGTAAATGTATGGGTGGGTTGCACTTTGGTGGGTCGGTGTGGACTTGTTGGGCCGAAGGGTCTGTTTCCACACTGTAAGTAATCTAACCCCAGGGCAATTAGCACGGCCAATCCACCCTAACCTGCACATGTGTGGACTGTGGGAGGAAACCGGAGCACCCAGAGGAAACCCACGCAGACACGGAGAGAATGTGCAAACTCCACACAGACAGAATCGAACCTGAGTCCCTAGCGCTGTGAGACAGCAGTGCTAACCACTGAGCCACCATGTGTTTGCATAATTATCCTGGGCAAATTCTAGGACAGCAGGTATCATCTGAGTAACATTTAGAAAATTGTCTTCATTGCGATCTGTATTTTCAATGATTCACTTTGTTTTGGGACAAGACCCTTGTATTAAATTTGTCTCCTGACCATTGTTATCAAAGTGGCAATTAGACCCACATTTGACGAACAGAGGGACCGAATGGAACTGTTACAGCAGAAGACTAAGTGGATATACATCAATGCTTTGAATCCCAGCTTCACATGAAGTTTTGAATGAGAGAGGCAGTGATAAATCTGGGGCCCTGTCATCCATTAAATTGTAACAGATAGAATACTGTACCGCAGCCAGACCTGATGCTCTGTATTCTCAGCCTCTGTGCAAAGTCTCCTCCTCCAGCACCAAATGCCAAATGTTCGCTGAGTTTTAATTAAATCTTGCTGTTGACATTTTGTTATCTGCTGTTTGAGGTTGCTTTGTAGGTAGCCTGTGGTGACTGTGTAAACCCAGCCCCTACTGACAAGGTGTTGAATGTAATCTGCAAGCACATAATTAAAAATACAAGGGGATAAATGAAAAATCTATATAAACAGGCTAGTGCTTACAATTGTTGCCAGCGATAGAGTTATGGATCACAAGATGTCATAAATGACCACTCTATTCCTGGGAACAAGATTCACATTACTTACTGAAGCATAAAGGCCACTTTGCTGTAATTATTTCAGCATTGAACAATGTGAAACAGAAACAAAGGGTTCTTTACTCCTGTAGGGGGTTAGTCTGGAGGGAAGGACACTTGGGTGGGGAGGTACTCAAATTCCATCACCTTCCCACCTTGGCTGGAGTTAACTTTGGGACAGTGGCCTGCCAACATTTAAGGCTATAACTGACCAATTAAGTGCCACTTAAAGGTCCCACTCCACCAGCGCTGGTGATTAACCCAGCTGCATATTGCTGTGAGATGTGCACGACACATCAGCCCTGGAGTCAGCCACTCACATTGGGAGAGATCCCTCAATCCAAGGCATTGCAGGGTTGAGGAATTGGACATAAGACAAGGGTGGTGTTTTCAATGAAAGCAAGCCCTTTGTCTCTTGCCTTTGACCTCAACGCTACTTCTCCATGACCCCCCCCCGAGGTACTGCTTATCATGTGTGTCCTGGTCAACTTATGATCCCAAGTGTCCTTTTAGCAATGACCAGCAACTCCCGAATGGGTGCTGTTGGGAATGGGTGCTGTCAGGAGTGGGTGCTGTCGGGAGTGGGTGCTGTCGGGAGTGGGTGCTGTCATGAGTGGGTGCTGTCCGGAATGGGTGCTGTTGAGACTGAGCTGTTGAGAGTAGATGCTGTCAAGAGTGGGTGCTGTCGGGAGTGGGTGCCATTGAGAATGGGTGCAATTGGGAGTGGGTGCCATTGAGAGTGGGTGCCATTGAGAATGGGTGCCATTGGGAGTGGGTGCCATTGAGAGTGGGTGCCATTGAGAATGGGTGCCGTTGGGAGTGGGTGCCATTGAGAGTGGGTGCCATTGAGAATGGGTGCCGTTGGGAATGGGTGCCATTAAGAGTGGGTGCCATTGGGAGTGGGTGCCATTGAGAGTGGGTGCAATTGGGAGTGGGTGCCATTGAGAGTGGGTGCCATTGAGAATGGGTGCCATTGAGAGTGGGTGCCGTTGGGAGTGGGTGCCATTGAGAGTGGGTGCCATTGGGCCTGGGTGCTATTGAGAGTGGGTGCTGTTGAGAATGGGTGCCGTTGGGAGTGGGTGCTGTTGAGATGTATCTCCTGGTTATATCTATTGTTCCCTTCCCCACACTCCTGCCATACAACACCAGTGCTTACTTCCCCCATACTGCAGCAGCTGTGTTGTGTGTGTTGTTCAGGGACTTAATGAAAACGCCGATCATGCAGATAATGTTATTCAATATTCCACCAGCAGGGAAAACAGGCATGTGGCCAGGGAAGGAATGTCAGGCAGAGCCCCGAGAGGGGTAACGCTCATGTGTAGGAAAAAGTGAAGGGGAGGGGAGGGATCAATCTCTGGGTTTTTTTAAAAATCTTTTTTTCAGACTATTGTCAGCCAGCTCTAAGTCAGTCCTCAACTGAGGAGATTCTCATCTCCTGGTTATAATTTTTCCCTTATCTTTTTCCCCCTACTCCAACAGCAGTAATGCTTATTTCTCCCCAGTACCCATGTTTTGTGTGTGTGTGTGTGTGTGTGTGCGCGTGTGTGTGTGTGTGTGTGTGTGTGCGTGTGTGTGTGTGTGTGTGTGTGTGTGGGTGCAGGACACAGTGAAGAGACATAGAGTGCAGAAATCTTTATTTGTATTCCACCACCAGGAAGACAAAAACCCCCGAGTGACCAGTGACCAGCAGTGACCTGCTCATCGAAGGGCAAAGACTAAGTGATCAAAGTGAAGGGGAGGGGAGGGATTAAGTCAAAATAGACTCGGAGGGTGAAATAAAACACTCTACTCCCTGGGATGCCCACCTCTCCCTGAACAGCTTGAGAGTATTGGTATCTGCTGGTTAATGTTTTGAAAAAAATGTTTCTCTAAATCTCCTGGGTTTTAACAAATTTTCTAGGAGAAAGTGAGGTCTGCAGATGCTGGAGATCAGAGCTGAAAATGTGTTGCTGGAAAAGCGCAGCAGGTCAGGCAGCATCCAAGGAGCAGGAGATTCGGCGTTTCAGCCTGATGAAGGGCTTATGCCCGAAACGTCGATTCTCCTGCTCCTTGGATGCTGCCTGACCTGCTGCGCTTTTCCAGCAACACATTTTCAGTTTAAAAAATTTTCCCCTACGCTACTGCGTAACTGCGGTAGTGCTTACATTTCCCCCAGCACCCATGGTGTGTGTGTGCAGGTGTGAGACACAGTGAGAGACACAAGGTGCACGAATATTTATTCAAATTTCCATCACTAGGAAGAAAGGAAACACCCGAGTGGGCAGTGACAAGCAGTGCCCTTCACATCAAAGGGCAATGCTGTGTGATCAAAACAGTGAAGGGGAGGGCAGGGACTAAATCAAAATAGAGTTGGAGGGGGAAATGATGCACTCCACTCCCTGCGGCGCCCACCTCTCCCTGAACACCTCAATGGTGTTGGTATCTGCTGGTAAAATTGGTCAGCCAGGGCTTTTCTGATTGGCTCAGGTTAATGTTCCCAATCAACCATCCCCTTGTCAACAAAGTCCACCTGGTTCTAATCCTTACAGTAGTTGAGGAGGGCAACGTCAAAACCTTTAAGAAGAACTTGGACGAGCACTCGAAAAGTCACGACCTTCAAGGCTCTGGGCCTAGCCTAGGAAAGTGGGATAAGTGTGGGTCACAGTATATGTTAGGCAGTACAGACTTGACTGGCTGAAGGGCCTCTTCTGCACTGCATGATTCCATGAACATCCAATCAGCACTCACCTCTCATGCAGTGAAAATGTTGGTTTTTTTTCCCCTTGAGTTGGGGAGTGCTGGGTGAATAACTCTGGGAAAAAACAGTGTCTTTCTTCAGCAAAACTCTATAAATATCAGTTGTTTTTGGGGGGGGGACAGCGATGGTGCTAATGCTACCTGAAGCAAAGTGAAATGCAAAATTGTATTTGTATAGCAGTTTGTTCTGAATGTTAAAGCACATTCAAACCAGCAGTTTACTCTTCACATCAAGTCAGTGTCATTATCCAGGAAATTACAGCCATGCTGTTCTCTGAGGACCCCATTGCATAGATAGCCGCTGGCGAAACACTTTAGCAGCTCATCCAGAAGAAGCCCTTCTTATAGTCTTTTCCACACCTCAATATTCGGCATTGGGTTATCCTAAGTATGATTTAATGCTGTAAAAGGTGTATCATGCACTGATTAATACTGTGTTAGGGGGTTGGTTCACCCAGTCTGTTGAGTGATCAGAGTGTTGTACCAAAGAAAACAAGTTTCTGGCCTCTCCCCCAAACTGTGGAGCAGTTAGCTCCAACTAAACAGACCCAGTTCACGTTCTCTAATGAACAGAGCTACCTACGGTCCTTTGTGAACTAGCGTTTCCTCACCATTATTACAGTTACGTTTCAAATTGATGCAAATTGGTCAGTTCTGTGAAGGGAGTGTTTCTTTAGAAAGGTCAGAAAGTCATTTGGAACAGTAATGTTAATACATCATTGCCAAGAAAGCAGAGGCTGACATGGTGGCACAGTGGTTGGCACTGCTGCCTTGCAGCACTAGGGACCCTGGTTCAATTGTGTGGAGCTTGGACATTCTCCTTGTGTCTGTGTGAATTTTCTCTGGGTGCCCTGGTTTCCTCCCACAGTCCAAAGCTGTGCTGGTTAGGTGGATTAGAACATAGAAGATTACAGCGCAGTACAGGCCCTTCGGTCCTCGATGTTGTGCCTACCTGTGGAACCAATCTTTATCCTACGCTATTCCATTTCCACCCACATGTTTATCCAATGGCCATTTAAGTGCCCTTAAAGTTGGTGATTACTGTTGCAAGCAAAGCATTCCATACCCTTACTACTCTGAGTAAAGAAACTACCTCTGACATCTGTCCTATAAGTGTCACCCCTCAATTTAAAGTTATGTTCCCTCATGCTAGCCATCACCATCTGAGGAAAAAGGCTCTCCCTGTCCACCCTATCTAACCCTCTGATTATCTTATACATCTCAATTAAGTCACCTCTCAACTTCCTTCTCTCGAACGAAAACAGCCTCAAGTCCCTCAGCCTTTCCTCGTAAGACCTTCCCAGGCAACATCCTCTGAACCCTTTCCAAAGCTTCCACATCCTTCTTTAGATTAGATTAGATTACTTACAGTGTGGAAACAGGCCCTTCGGCCCAACAAGTCCACACCGACCCGCCGAAGCGCAACCCACCCATACCCCTACATTTACCCCTTACCTAACACTACGGGCAATTTAGCATGGCCAATTCACCTGACCCGCACATCTTTGGACTGTGGGAGGAAACCGGAGCACACGGAGGAAACCCACGCAGACACGGGGAGAACGTGCAAACTCCACACAGTCAGTCGCCTGAGTCGGGAATTGAACCCGGGTCTCTGGCGCTGTGAGACAGCAGTGCTAACTGCTGTGCCACCATGCCGCCCACTGTATTCTTACAATATGGTGACCAGAACTGTACACAATACTCCAAGTGTGACCGCACCAGAGTTTTGTACAGCTGCAATATGACCTCATGGTTCCAAAACTCGATCCCTCTATTAATAAAAGCTAATGCACTGTATGTTTTCTTAATAACCCTATAAACCTGGGTAGCAACATTCAGGGATCTATGTACATGGACATCGGGATCTCTCTGCTCATCTGCACTCCCAAGAATCCCACCATTAGCCCAGTACTGTGCATTCCTATTACTCCGACCAAAGTGAATCACCTCACACTTGTCCACATTAAACTCCATTTGCCACCTCTCAGCCCAGCTCTGGAGCTTATCTATGTCTCTCTGTAACCTAAACATCCTTTGTCATTATCCACAACTCTATCGACCTAAGTGTCGTCTGCAAATTTACTAACCCACCCTTCTACACCCTTCTCATCTCGGTCACTTATAAAAATGACGAACAGCAGTGGACCCAAACAGATCCTTGCGGTATACCACTAGTAACTGAACTCCAGTGATTCTTTTCCCATCAACCACCACCCTCTCTGTCTTCTTTCAGCTAGCCAATTTCTGATCCAAACCGCTAAATATTCTTCAACCTCATGTCTCTGTATTTTATGCAGTAGACTACCATGGGGGACCTTATCAAACGCTTTACTGAAATCCATATGCACCACATCAACCACTTTACCCTCATCCACCTGTTTGGTCACCTTCTCAAATAACTCAATAAGCTTTGTGAGGCACGACCTACTCTTCACAAAACCATGTTGACTAACCCTAAACAACTTATTCCTTTCTATTTGATTATAAATCCTATCTCTTATCATCTTTTCCAACACCTTACCCACAACCGAAGTAAGGTTCACTGGTCTATTTTCACTAGCATTATCTCTACTCCCCTTCTTGATCAAGGGAACAACATTTGCTATCCTCCAGTCTTCTGGCTCTATTCCTGTAGACAATGACAACATAAAAATCAAAGCCAAAGGCTCTGCAATCTCCTCCCTGGTTTCCCACAGAATCCTAGAATAAATCCCATCTGGTCCAGGGGACTTACCTATTTTCACATTTTCCAGCATTGCTAACACCTCCTCCTTGTGAACCGCAATCCCGTGTAGTCTAGTGGCTTGTATCTCAGTATTCTCCCCGACAACATTATCTTTTTCCTGTGTGAATACTGATGAAAAATATTCATTTAGCGCTTCCCTTATCTCCTCAGACTCCACACACAACTTCCCACGACTATCCTTGACTGGCCCTAATCTTACTCTCGTCATTCTTTTATTCCTTATATGGAAAGCTTTAGGGTTTTCCTTGATCCGATCCCCTAACAACTTCTCATGTCCCCTCCTGGCTCATCTTCGCTCTTTCTTTAGGTCTTTCCTAGCTAACTTGTAACTCTCAAGTCCCCTAACTGAGCCTTTACGTCTCATCCTAACATGAGTCTTCTTCTTCCTCTTGACAAGAGACTCAACTTCCTTGGTAAACCATGGCTCCTGCGCTTGACAACTTCGTCCCTGCCTGACAGGCACATACTTATCAAGGACACATCCTAGCTGTTCCTTGAATAAGCTCGACATTTTTATTGGGCCCATCAGCTGCAGTTTCCTTCCCCATCCTATGCATCCTAAATCTGGTCTAATTGCCTCATCATTGCCTTTCCTCCAGCTGTAGCTTTTGCTTTCAGTGTATATCTATTCCTAAAGTAAACATAATTGAATTATGGTCACTATCACCAAAGTGCTCACCTATCTCTAAATCTAACTCCTGGCCGGGTTCACTACCCAGTACCACATCTAACGTGGCCTTGCCCCTTGTTGACCTGTCTATATACTGTGTTAGAAAACCCTACTGCACACATTGGACAAAAACTGACCAAACTACTTGAATTATAGTATTCTCAGTTCAATATTTGGAAAGATGAAGTCCCCCAGAACAGCTACCCTGTCACTCTCCCTCCTATCGAGGATCATCTTTGCTATACTTTCCTCTACGTCTTTGGGATTACTTGGAGCCCTATAGAAAGCTCCCAACAGGGTGACCTCTCCTTTCCTGTTTCTAATCTCAACCCATACTCTCTGAGTAGATGGGTCCTCAAACGCCCTTTCTGCCACTGGCCTTGACTAACAATACCACACCACCCCCTCTTTTACCACCTTCTCTGCTCTTACTGAAACATCTAAATCCCAGAACCTGCAACAACCATTCCTGTCCCTGCTCTATCCATGTCTCTGAAATTGCCACAGGGTGGCACGGTGGCACAGTGGTTATCACTGCTGCCTCACAGCGCCAGAGACCCGGGTTCAATTCCTGACTCAGGCAACTGACTGTGTGGAGTTTGCACATTCTCCCCGTGTCCGTGTGGGTTTCCTCCGGGTGCTCCGGTTTCCTCCCACAATCCAAAGATGTGCAGGTCAGGTGAATTGGCCATGGCAAAGGCAAAGTCGGTAAAATAGATTGTCTCACGTACAACTCTAGCAGCAGCAAGAGAACCCCAGCGTTTAGCTGTAACAGAGAGAGAAATAAGAGCCTCTACATCCAGCTTCAAGACCCCAGAAACTGATGAAATCTAAAACTAAAAATCCTGGCTCTTTGGGAGTTTGGCCCCACTCAGCCAGGCTGCTTCTATTGTTACAATTTTGAAAAACAAAACAAGGCCTCGCAGGATGATTATGTTATTGGCTTTGGAGAAGACTGCTCGCCATCTCCGTCTCAACCTTTCTTCATATCAAAACCAGGACAAAATATAAACCTCTTACAGCCATAGTGTCATCATCATCCGACCCTAAACCCATTCCACACCTACTTCCTACGCCAACTTCCTGCCCTCACCCACACATTCACACTTCCCACAGAACTACCCAACTCCTGCCTTCCATGCTCCCCCTTCAATATACATTTGATCCCCTTATTCCTTCTCTAGTCTTTGTATCAACAATCACCTGAATCCCGAACATGAGAAGGAGATCTTTAGCCTCTGGTGTAATAGACATTCGGAATTTTACATTTTTGTTACCAATTCACTACCCAGGGGGCATGGTATTGGTCAGCACAGAAGACCATTCCGTCCATCACATCTGTGCTTGCTCTCTGAAAGAATCGTTCACTGAAGTCTCATTACACTGCCAGTTCCAATCACTTGAAAAAAAATCTTTGCTTTCGTATATGTATCAATCTGTGCTGGTTAACCTATCGTGTTTTTGCATCCATAACTGGTTAGCATTGGGTTGGTGTTATTACTGGATAAGTCAGACAGCAGAATTAAATCTGGCTTAATATTTTATTCATTTTCATCGTTGTGCATCACGATCTTTCACTGAAATATTAGCACGTCAGCGAAGGATTTGGTTTAATAATAAAGTATAAGTTTAATATGCAAATAAAGAAAACAAACCAAACCCTCTACATATAACGCAGTTTAAAACATTTCAAAAACCTGACCAACAAAACCCCATCTACTTTCCAATACTATCACTTTACAGTTCATCTAAACTCCAGACAAATTTCCTCCCTTAGCATGTCTGTAGGTTGGCTTCAATGCTTCTTTTCAATGCTCAATCTCAGATCTCAAGTACGAATAGCCAAAACAGATTTCTAACCAAATATTCCTGGTCTCGAGATCTCCATGAATTGAACTGTTTACACTGAACAAACTTATTTAGTTAACTGTTCGGAACAAACTCTTTATTTGGGAGAAACTATTCTTACTTCCGTCAGTCTTTCTTGAAGTAAATTCAAAACCTTTAAATAATTCTGAAAAACCTACCCCATTCTGCAAAGCTAATGGTGTTTTTTTTCGTCTTCTGTCATAAAATTCCACAATGTACATAAACATCCATTAACACTCCAGGAGGCCTCCTGTTATCTGATGTCTGATGCATACTGACTTAAAACCATGGTTTTGTAAAGACAGGCCGAGTTAATTATTAAACACCTTCAAAGAAAAGATCAATACACCAATGCCACTCATTTGAAAACCAAACTCTAAAGCTAGATTATGCCTTTCATCACAATATGCCTACAAATAGCGGGTGAAGAGAATGAATGAGAAAAACCCTTTTTGGCTAACAGTTGTTGGAATATGAGATGTTTTGCCAGAAGGAGCAGTTGTGTCGCCTTCTATTAATCAGGTTTAGGATCATGAAAGGTTAGAGCTATGGGGGTAGACCAGGTCAATGAGGTTAATCTTTCATGACTGACCAAATAGCTCACAGGGCCACCATAGACTAATAGGCTTCTTTCAGAACAGCAACTCTGTCTGTTTTATAATTCTATCTGTGGTGGATCAATAACCTGAAGTAAAAACTTACATGTTACTAATTAACATTAGAAAATGATACCTTATAATTTTGACTACACGCGAGTCTTAGCAATTAATCCCAATGAGTGTAAGAAATAGTGTTTGGTATGTTTCTTCTCTTTCTAAGTGTTAGCAGCTGTGAGAGGGCTCTTGACTCCCAGTGGTCTGATTCCATTTTTTATTGTCATTGTAAGCTGTGATCTAAGCACAAATTGTGCCCAAAATTGTGCCTGTCCCAAAACAAGCCTTTTCTTTCATTAAAACTCATGGCCGAGTGGGACTAAAAATTGACACCTCTTCCTATCATCAGCTCACACATACAAAAATACACATGCACACATATATATATGTGGGTGGCACGGTGGCAAGCACTGCTGCCTCACAGCGCCTGAGACCCGGGTTCAATTCCCGACTCAGGCGACTGACTGTGTGGAGTTTGCACGTTCTCCCCGTGTCTGCGTGGGTTTCCTCCGGGTGCTCCGGTTTCCTCCCACAGTCACAAAGATGTGCGGGTCAGGTGAATTGGCCATGCTAAATTGGCTGTAGTGTTAGGTAAGGGGTAAAATGTAGGGGTATGGGTGGGTTGCGCTTTGGCGGGTCGGTGTGGCCTTGTTGGGCCGAAGGGCCTGTTTCCACACTGTAAGTAACCTAATCTAATATGTATTTATACCAACATTCTAATGTACACATATACATCTACACACACACACTCACATGATCACATACAAGCATATGCGTGTATATACAGTCAACATGTACACGCTCAAGATCACACAAGCATGCCCTCATACAAAACATGGCACATTCACACATGTTCGCACATCCATAGATATTATGAAAGAAAGTGTGTAATTTATGTATATTAATAACATTTTTAGAGTGTCAATCATGGCATATGGGTGGACTATTTTTGTGAAGGTTTTTTTAAAAAATCAACTTGGTCAGATAGTCCTTCTGGAACAGTGAACTAACTCATTGTGAGTCAGGGACCCCCTGGAGTGTTAATGGAAAATTGTCTTCATTCTGCTGGTTCGCAACAGGTGGGAGGGACATGGAAGGCCAGTAGTTTGTTTTTGATGCAGAATAATCAAGGATTGATTTTAGTTTGGGAAAACCAGAGATTGAAAGCTTTTAGGGCCATTTGGTGGAGACCTGACCAAAGTCAGGAGGAAATATAATGTTGCAACTGGAAAGGAGCTCAGATTAGTTCAGGAAGTGTGCAGTCTAAAAGTTTAGTTTGTGAAACTTTCAAACCAGGGAATATTTGGTCAGAAATCTGTTTTACCAGTTACTAAAAGCAGAGAATGTCTAAATTCTCAATTTTGTTAGTATACATTTAGGAAACATTCACAGTTCACAGGAAAGGACCGGGAAGAACCATTAAATTGAACAAAAAAATTGGTGTAGAGGGGTGATTTCTCTGGACTTGAATCTCTGTAATGGATAATGTCCGAAAATGAGATGAGATTTTGTTCGTCTATATGTCTTTCAAACTGTATTCTATATTTAAGTGCTTGATTTTCACCTTTTTATAGAATTCTGTTGTAAAACAAACTCTTCAGTATATATGATTATTTTTCAGTGAATGACCACCACCTTAACAGAAATTAAAAGAAAGCTCTCTCAAGTCAGATTTCATTCTAGGATCTAACATTTTCTGGAGTATCATCAGTTGCACTCATAGCCGCATGCATATTCAAATTCATAAATATATGCACACACATCCATTTGCTAACAAATGCACAAATTCCTTCAGATGTGTATCTTTAAGAGATAGGAGAAAGTGAGGACTGCAGATGCTGGAGCATGAGCCCTTCAGGAAGAAACGTCGATTCTCCTGCTCCTTGGATGCTGCCTGACCTGCTGCGCTTTTCCAGCAACACATTTTCATCTTTAAGAGATACCCTATTCTTCTCTACACTCAGTCCATTTCAAGAGCTAGTACAGGTACAATGGACCGAATGATCTCTTTCTGCACCACAAGGCTTTGGTGATAATTCAAAACATTTTGTTATAATGTGATTTGAATTGATGTATTGAGATACGGTGAAAAGTGTTGTCATGGGTGCTTTACAGGCAGATCGTACTATACAAGTGCATCAAGGTAACAGTGGGCGGCACGGTGGCACAGTGGTTAGCACTGCTGCCTCACAGCGCCAGAGACCCGGGTTCAATTCCCGACTCAGGCGACTGACTGTGTGGAGTTTGCACGTTCTCCCCGTGTCTGCATGGGTTTCCTCTGGGTGCTCCGGTTTCCTCCCACAGTCCAAAAAGATGTGCGGGTCAGGTGAATTGGTCATACTAAATTGCCCCTAGTGTTAGGTAAGGGGTAAATGTAGGGGAATGGGTGGGTTGTGCTTCGGCGGGTCGGTGTGGACTTGTTGGACCGAAGGGCCTGTTTCCACACTGTAAGTAATCTAATCTAAACAGGATAATATATTACAGCTGCCAAGAAGGGGCAGAGAAAGAGATCAACATTAACGCTAAAGAGGTCCATTCAAAAGTCTGATAACAGTGCAGTTACTGAATCTGTTTGTATGGGAATATGGGAAATCAAAGTGCCATTGTGTAGTGGGTGCACTTCTGAAGTTGGAGTTGGGAAGGATAAGCTGTAACCATCCCCAATCTGTCTAACGTGGTTACAGTGAGGTATATCGTCATCTTGCATTTTGTTGAACAAACCCCGATGGTGGAAGGAGAATCGGTCCAGGGTGGGCCTGATCCCTTGATTTCAGTATTTTCTCAGTTCAGTGATGTCAAGATACCACTGCAAGGTATGCTGAAACATTGTGAAATTCATGTTATTGCCAAAGAAGGAAATGAGGATTCAAAACGAACGTTTCTCACAGATGAGACAGGCCACAGCCAAAAGGCATTTTTTGATGTGAAAATGACTGGAGTGGTCACAAAGCCTGCAGTATAACAGGGGCGATCCTCCCCAGTGTGGAATTCCCACTGGAATCTGCAATATACAAGGCTTCTGCAGCAAAATGGATGCTCTTGTGTGTGGCAACGTCTTGGCAAATCTCCCTGGATGTCAACATTCGCTTGGGAAGGAACAGGGCAGCGTTGACTTGAGGGACCGGATCCTGTTGACCAGTGTTTGGAAATGTCCCTATTTAATTCACTAAGTTTAATTGCCAAGCCTTTAACCAGCAGAAATCTTTCAGAGGATTTTTATTTCCCCCTCTCTCAGTTCCTCTGCATGCTGTGCAGCCCTAATTAGTCGCTGCAGAGTGACAGTGAGGTTGGATTGCTGATGTAATGCCTCCTGCCTTTCTTTATACATAGGAGAAGGGAATCACAGGGCTTCACAACAAAGGAAGAACGTGCATTCGTATAGCACCTCCGGACATCCTTTTAGTGTTGTGCAGCTAATGAAGCCTTTTTGAAATATCATGCCATCAATTTTGTGCACTGCAAACAAATAAATGCTCGGCTCATCTGTATTGACTATGACAGTGAATACACTTCGAAAGTTGCTTGTTAACCCTCTGAAATGTTGCACATCTTTCGTTCTTTAAACAGTAGTGAGGGAAACTCCTCTGCTGCTCCTCTGCAGCAGGTCAGGCAGCATCCAAAGAACAGGAGATTCGACGTTTCGGGCATAAGCCCTTCCTCAGGAATGGCTTCAGGTTCCTGAAGAAGGGGCTTATGCCCAAAACGTCGAATCTCCTGCTCCTTGGATGCTGCCTGACCTGCTGCGCTTTTCCAGCAAGACATTTTCAGCTCTGATCTCCAGCATCTGCAGACCTCACTTTCTCCTCGAAAACTCCTCTGCTGCTCAGACAACGCCAAGTTTGGATAATGTCGATTGGACAGGTCCTCAGTTTAGTGTCTCACCTGAAAGAGAGCACTCCTGAGAGTGGAGCAGTCCCTCAGTCCTACCCTGAGATGTAGGTGTGCACGTTGTGTTTTAATATCTGGACTGTAGCTGACCCAGATGAAACGTGGACCAAGGTGACTGGAGAGGTTCTCTTTATGAATGCTAAGTGAACACTGAGCTGAAGGTACAGCTTTCTATTGCATTCCGAGTTACAGTTTGCTGAGATTAGTAACGAATGCAACAATAAGCAAAGAAAACTCTGACACCACATCATGCTGGTTCTCGCTCACGGTGTTCGCTCACGGTTGGTGTGATTCCCAAATTATATCACAAATGGAATAGTGTGACTGGTCATTCTGGCTTAACACTGAGGGACTGAGTCACAGATTGTTAAAATTGGAGCTCCCATTCTACTACATTGATGGCAGCAGTAACCCACTTCTAAGCGGGTAGTGTCACGCTGAGGACTGTTCACAGGATCCCTACAGTACAGAAACATGCTGCAAATGTGTTGCTGGAAAAGCGCAGCAGGTCAGGCAGCATCCAAGGAACAGGAGATTCGACCTTTCGGGATTTCCTGAAGAAGGGCTTATGCCCGAAACGTCGATTCTCCTGCTCCTTGGATGCTGCCTGACCTGCTGCGCTTTTCCAGCAAGACATTTTCAGCTCTGATCTCCAGTATCTGCAGTCCTCACTTTCTCCTCCAGTATAGAAACATGCCCCTTGGCCCAACAAGTCCACACCGCCACCCTCCGAAGAGTAACCTACCCAGACCCACTTCCCTACCATATTACTCTACGTTTACCCCTAACCTACACATCCCTGAACACTACGGGCAATTTAGCCAATCCACCCTGACCTGCACACCTTTGGACTGTGGGAGGAAACCGGAGCACCCGGAGGAAACCCATGCAGACACGGGGATAATGTGCAAACTCCAGTTGCCTGAGGCTGGGAGTGAACCCGGGTCCCTGGTGCTGTGAGAGAGCAGTGCTAACCACTGAGCCACCATGCCACCCTGTTACTGAGTGTTGGTCGCCCCTTCGTGTGTTACCAAAGGCTCATTCTTCATTCCTGCGTTCCGGCAGTGAGTCTTTAGAGGCTGTTTAAGTATGGGAGGCATCTTGGTGCTGCCCTCACCTCATGTCCACATAAAGCAAGGTTAAACTTCAATGGAAATAGATAGATTGAAACAAAACAAGAAAGAAAATAAGAAGAAAATTAGGAAGGACGAAAGAAAGAGTGGATTTAAAGATCACAATAGTGACAGGTGCCGTAATTTCTAAATAGATGAGGGGGTCATCTGGGAGGGAGTCCCAAGGCTCCATCATAAAGAAACCACATGCATTGTTATAACACCTCTGAACATCCCAAAATGATTTGACGCCCAATGACTAATTGAGAAGCATCATCCGTTTTGTGCAATTGTAACTGTGCCAATTTGTGCACTGTGAGATCCCATATCTGTACAAAGACAAATGGTTGGCTCATCTTTATATCCTCTTTGGTCACAGGAGAGATCTCAGAGGACTGGACTATAGTCAACTCTGTTCCTTTGTTTAAGAAGAGCAACAGGAGTACTCTGGGAAATTACAGGCCAGTGAGCCTTACATTATAGGGAAATTATTGGGGAAAATGCTTAGGGGCAGGACTGACTCACACCTGGGAAAATATGGACCTATTAGCAATAGGGGGCACGGCTTTGTGCAGGGGAGGTATTGTCTCACAAACTTGACTGAGTTTACAGAGGAAACGTCAAAGATGGTTGGTGGGGGCAAGGCAGTGGATGTTACCTTACATGAAACCTCAGCGAGGACCTCTGACAAGATCCCTCACGGCCAGCTGATACAGAAGGTGAAGACACGTGGGATCCATGCTGAGCTGGTAAGATGAATGCAGAACTGGCTTGGTCAGAGAAGGCAGAGCGGCGATGGAAGGGTGCTTTTCAGATTGGAGATCCGTGGCCAGTGACAGTCCATAAGGATCAGTGCTGGGAATCTTGCTGTTTGTAATATTCATAAATGAGTTAGAGGAGGATCGAGATGGTCTGATGAGTAAGTTTCTGATGACATAAACTTTGGGGGAGCTGCAGATAGTGCAGAGGATTGCCAGAAGATACAGCTGGATATATATCAGCTGGAGACTGGAAGGAGGAAAGGTAGGTGGAATTTAATCCAAACAAATGCAAGATGAGGCACTTTGGAAGGTGCAGTGTAGAAGAGAATTATACAGTAAATGGCAGAACCCTTAGAAGCATTAACATACAGAGGGCTCTAGACATACACATCCTCAGTTTCCTGACAGTGGCAACTCGAGTGGGTAAGGTGATCACAAAGGCATGTTTGTCTTCCTCAATCAGGAGTGTTGAGTGTAGAGATTGGCAAGTCATGGTGCAGCTGTCCAGAACTTCAGATAGGCCACATTTACAACATTGTCTTCAATTCTGATCACCATATTACCAGAGGATGTGGACGCTTTGGCAAGGGTACCGAAACAGTTTACCGGGATGTTGTGTGGTTTGGGGGGGGTATTAGTTATGCGGAGAGGTTGGACAAACTTGGTTTGTTTTCACTTGAACATCGACGAATGAGGGGGTGACCTGAGACAAGTTTGCAAAACTACGAGAAGCACAAATAGAATGTATAACCAAAGGCTTTTCCCAGGGCAAATTTCAAGGGAATTATTAGGTAAAAGGAGGAAAGTTCATGGGAAATATGAGAGGCAAGTTTTTTTTTACACAGAGGGTGATACGTGCCTGGAATGCAGTGCGATAGGAGGTGTGGAGGTAGATATGACAACAACGTGTAAGCGATATTTTGGTGGATACATGAACAGATATGGAATAGAAGGATATGGACCACATAGAGGTAACAAGTGTTTAGTTTAGAAAGGGGACATACAACAGCTTATGGGCCGAAGGGCCTGTTCCTGTGCTACACTGTTCTTTGTTCTGTATCAGTTGTAACAATAATACACTTCATTGGCTGTAAGGACCTTCTGAACTCAATTGTGATACTGAACAGTCACCACAGCGACAGCTGCTAAGTTGCACTGATGACACAAATGAAACAAGTAATTCTAACTGATAATATCGGACTGAAGTTTCCCTTTATGTTGTTTGTTGTTTGCAGCAGACAGTCTGCTCTGGTTCATGTCTACTTTTCTCATATAATTAGATTAGATTAGATTACTTACAGTGTGGAAACAGGCCCTTCGGCCCAACAAGTCCACACCGACCCGTCGAAGCGGGTCCACTCTTCAGCTGGCGATCACTGTGCTGGCTCACGTAGTCAATGGGCAGGAGAGATGGAAGTTGCCGGTCACTGCTGGTCACTGTGATGCCCTTGGGTTTAAGCCAAGGCCCGGTTGGTTGGTTGGGTGGATGGTTGCTTTGCTGCAGTTCGGCACCGACAGCGCGGGTTCACTTCCTGCACTGTATGAGGTTACTTCGAAGGTCCCACCTTCTCAACCTTCAGCCCTTACCTGTGGTGTGATGACCCTCTGGTTAAACCCACCAGCAGTCATCTCTCTCTAGTGAGTGGTCCTCTGAGATGATGGGAACTTTACCTATACAGTCAGTCGTGCTACAATGCGGTAGTGCCTTCCTCAGGCAAGCCCGTGTTATAAGAAAATCATGAACCATTTAAACTAATGGGGCCGAAATCACGTTATAATCCCAACACACGCTTTAAAAGTTCTGCTTTAGAAACAGTGTCCCCAGTTTGTCAATCGCGTTATAGTGAACTCACATTAACTAAATGTACCTTATAGCAGAGCGACCTGTATAGAGTTGCCAGTACACAGGAGCAATCGAAATAGTTGTCATTGAGATGACAGTGATACCAATACCAAATAATTACAGATGTTTCCCTTTCTATCACAGACTCAGTACCAGATAGACAAAGGCATAGAGTTATAGAGCACGGAAACGGACCCTTCACTCTGACTAGATATCCTAAACAGATCTCGTCCTATCTGCCAGCATTTAGCTCACATCCCTGTAAACCTTTCCAATTCATGTACAGCCCTTTTAAAGGCTGGCACCACGCATCACTTTACCGATGGTCAACTATAGACTGATGAGATAGAACACTCAGGAAAGGCCCACAAACTCTCATTGCTCGCGGTCGTGCTCTCTAATCTAGCCTCATGCACGTGTTAACTCCATCATCAGTGTATAAAGGAATATTTGCAGGAGTTTTTCACCAGCTACAAGCATTGAGATCTCTCTCACTGTCTCAGCCACCAGCTCAGTAAGAAGCCATCTGCATTGGCATTGAGTCTGGCTTTTATAAAATTAATGGAGATGTTGTGAATTGCTGGTTTCAAATTACATCCGTGCCAAGTCACAGCTTTTATTGAGCATGAAGCAGACAGTGAACGAAGAGCATCGGTAGAGAGATTCGGAGAGAAAAGGACTCAGATCAAGTGCTGAGAGGCTTAGAGTCTCCATTATATCGCATCAATTTTCTCCAGCCTGATCCGAGCGATGGCCTACATAAGGTCAAGAAAATTTCAGGACAAATTATATTCCATGCAAATTCAACTTTCAGATTGCCTTACATTTGGGCGAGACGTAGAACTGGGCACATTCTGGCAGCTTGATTGAAAACATTGCTGGGAGAAAGTGAGGACTGCAGATGCTGGAGATCAGTGCTGAAAATGTGTTGCTGGAAAAGCGCAGCAGGTCAGGCAGCATCCAAGGAGCAGGAGAGTTGACGTTTCGGGCATAAGCTCTTCTTCAGGAATTCTTCAGTCGACTCTCCTGCTCCTTGGATGCTGCCTGACCTGCTGCGCTTTTCCAGCAACACATTTTCAGCTCTGAAAACATTGCTGACATCATTGGAGTAGCATGGTGGTTGAGTGGTTAGCATTGCTACCAGGGACCTGGGTTCAATCCCAGCCTCTGGTGACTGTCTGTGTGCAAGTTGCACATTTGCCCTGAGTTTGTTGTGGATTTTTTTTCCCACAATGCAAAGATGTGCGGGCCAGGTGAATTGGCCATGCTAAATTGCCCATAGTGTTAGGTGCATTAGTCAAAGGGAAATGGTTCTGGGTGGGTTACTCTTCGGAGGGTCGGTGTGGGCTTGTTGGGCCGAAGGGCTGTTTCCACACTGTAGGGAATCTAATCTAATCCAACCTAGATTAATGTCGCAATTGACAAATAGTGAGATTAAATTGCGTGACTTGCCATTTTATTGTTACACACAATTCCATTAATCTGAAAAGAAGGAACTTGGTTTTCCTAAACCCTGCATAATGTTTTTTTTAAAAACCAGTAAGTGGAGATTCTAAACTGAGATACCGATCAGCAATTTTAATAAAACTATTCCATCTTAACCAGGTTTCTATTTTCTTCAGACAGATCTGCTCTCTCCAACCTTAGACTGTTTGTAATCCTGGAACTATCACCAGGCACAATGTGTAGTTATTTACTTCAGAATGGTACAGAACGCGTTGTGAAAATCATGTTTTCCCAACATAATGTACACTGAGAAGGTTACGTTCGCAGGAATCCTCACCTCAGAGTTCATTCAATCACTCCTGGTTTCCTCACATCAGTTTCTTTCATTTGCTCCTGACTCTCTTGAGACATAGATTCCAGGGTCTGAATCCAAGACTTCACCTGATGAAGGGGCAGCGCTCAGAAAGCTTGTGATTTCAAATAAACCTGTCGGACTATAACCTGGTGTCTTGTGACTTCTGACTAAATCCTAGGTAGGTATTAAGACGTCTTCACAGGGTTAGGATGGCGGCTAGGGGAATACCATCTCAAGGCAATGAGAGTACAAGACAAATTCAGGACCTGCTGACGAACGTTCCAACTACCCTGGAGGCCAGCTTGGTAACCAAGATAGAAGCGCTGGAGAAGTTGGGAGGAACATTGAGACCTACATCCTAATCTGGGATTAGAAGCAGTGGAAAAACCTGGAACATTTAGGGTTTGCATTGAGTCTAACTAGAACCCTGATGTGATCTCTTAACACGGTGCCAACCATTGAAGCAATTTTACCAACTAGAGTCTTCACCATTCTAACTGCAAAAGGAGCTCTGTTCAGCTGTCATTACATGGAGTTAACAGGGAGAGAATTAATTACAAACTGAACTGGAATCGCCTAGGCATTATCTCAGACGGTGAACATAATGGAGAAAAGCCAACAGTGTGGGTGAGCGACACGCTTTACCTCTTCCTCTTTTAGGAATATACAAGAGCAGGGTTCAACTCTCCTGGAGAAGGTGTGCTAGTGGGTTGGGGCATTCATACACAGCGGTCTGGTTTGAGGACCACTGAGGTCTCAAGGTCACAGTCAAAGAACCATCCACTGGCCACCCACGTGTTGCGTGTAAGCATGCATTGCAACCTCACTCTCTGAGTGACAAATCCCAGCCATCGAGAGGAAATTGGCCGCGAAGGAGGCCTCTCTCACTCCAAGTCCTGTCAGCTAACCACCGTCAGAAGGAACTAAGAGAAAAGCATTTTAATTAACAAGAATCCCGAAATAAATTGCTTATGTATCAATGTTCCACTACCAACACATCATAAATGACTCATAAAATTAACTTCTATCTTATTTTCCTCGCTTGCTGTTTCCAATTTGTGTTTTTGAATGTCACATTTAGTGAGAATAAACTCAAGGAAGCCCTAGTTAAATGGACTCTTTTAAAGTAACCCAAATTCAATTGGTCTGGGAAATAGATCGTTGATGCCCTTTCAGGAAGGAAACTGCCCATCCTTACCTGGCCTGGCCTCCATGTGACTCCAGACCCACAGCAATGTGGTTGACTCTTAACTGCCCTCTGGGCAATCAGGGATGGGCGATAAATGCTCCCTAGCCAGCGATGCCCTCGTCACGTGAATTAATAAAAACAAAACACGAGAGGAGATCATTTCTAAAGTAACCTTGCTGCAGCCAAAAAAGGGGATGGGTGACCATTTGACAAATTGAGGTATCCCAAATGGAACTGTAATAGTTTGAGGAACAGTGTTTTGAAGAATAACCTTCCGTTATTCTCTCCTGAAGATATCTTGTAACTCCGTGTTATAGTTGACAGCTGCCATTTCCCTTTGGACCCTCAGCTAAATGACTGTTCTCCATCTGAGACAGAGCAGTAAGTGTCAGAAAGATATTTCACAATCCTGGTGAATGCCACTTGCCTCCGCCTTCAGTCAGAATAATCCCCCTTTATCCCTATTCTCTCTCTTCTCCTTTTCAACCAATTTGCATCGAATGTCACTATCGATATGTTCTTGCAGAAGTTCTAGATGAATGTTCCTTGAGACAGCTACGCAATAACATGGCCAAACCTACTTCCCCTTTAGCCATTTTCCCAGTGCAATGGAGTTAGTGTAAAGTATTTACTTAGTTAATTATATATGTGTCATTTATAGTAACGCTCAGGTATTATGAGGTTTGTGGAAATAGTGTTGTTAATAAACTTAAAGACATCTGACTCAGTGCAAATCCATTCTTTATGGTATGGAAGCTAACTTATGGGATAATGCCTCAGATTATTACATATTGGCAGTGGTATTTGACCTAAACTTCAACCCTGGTGCTTCTAATTCAGTTAACTTTCATTTTTGTATAGAATCCCTATGGTCCATCAAGTCTGCACTGTCTCTCCACCCACCATCCTGTCCCCACACCCTGCATTTATCCACCCGGCCTACATATCCTTGAAGGTGACAGAGCATGTTAGCATGGCCAATCCACCTAATCTGCGCATCGTTGAACTGCTTTATTACTTTGCTGTTAACATTGTAGTAAAGCACCTCTTATTTAGGAATCCAAAAAGTGCAGGAAGAGTCCATTTGGCCCATCAAATCTGCACCAACCCTCTGAAGTACATCCCTCTCAGATCCATACCTCCTCAGCCCCTATCCCCATGGCTAACACACCCAGCAGACTACAGGGCATGCTAGTATTGCCAATCCAGCTAACCTGCACACCTATGGACTGTGGGAGGGAACCAGAGCACGCAGCAAAAACACACACAAAGTCAGCCAAAGCTGGAATTGAACCTGGGTCCCTGGCGCTGTAAGGCAGCACTGCTAACCACTGAGCCACCATGGGTGTGCAAATCTGTTGACGTTCTTTATTCATGTTTGCCTCTAAAACTGAAACATACCCTGTGGGGACTTGACAAGATGGATACCGAGAGGACATTTCCCCTGGAGGGAGACTGAAGCCAACGCATGTAGTTTAAAATTAAGAAGTCTCTCAGTTAAGATGCAGCAGAGGTGTGAAATTTCCATTCACATGGTCTTTAGTCTGTGGCTCCCTCATCCCCTGAGGCCAGTGGGGGCTGGATAGCTGAATAGTTTTGAATTCGATGGATTCTTGATTTACAAGGAAGTCAAAGGGAATCGTGGGTAGACAAGAAGGCAGAGGCATTGGCAGATCAGACATGGTTTTATCAAATTGCAGAGCAGGTGCGAGGGGTCGAATGGTCTACTAACTTATACTTTAATGTGTAAGCATTCAGGAGAAAGTGAGGACTGCAGATGCTGGAGATCAGAGCTGAAAATGTGTTGCTGGAAAAGCGCAGCAGGTCAGGCAGCATCCAAGGAGCAGGAGAATCAACGTTTCGGGTATGAGCCCTTCATCAGGAATCCTGATCCATTCCTGATGAAGGGCTCATGCCCGAAACGTCGACTCTCCTGCTCCTTGGATGCTGACTGACCTGCTGCGCTTTTCCAGCAACACACTTTCAGCTGTGTAAACATTCAGCCAGGTTCACATCTTTGCATTCATCCTTTGTGTTCATAAAGGTTCGCAGTTTATTATTTTCTATCCCCTTCAAGGTGTTCTTCCATATTAATGGGAGCTACCCAAAAAAGATGTCCCTTTAATTTCGGAGTGGGGTGCTGGAATAGCGCAGCAGGTCGGGCAGCATCCGAGGATCAGGAGAGTTGACATTTCCGGTATAAACCCTTCCTGATTGAAGGGCTTACACCCGAAACGTCGATTCTCCTGCTCCTCGGATGCTGCCTGACCTGCTGCGCTTTTCCAGCACCACTCACTCTCAACTCTGATCGGCAGCATCTACAGTCCGCACTTTCTCCTTTGAATCTCAGCAGCATGTCGAGAGACGGGGCTGGGACAAATTGGAGGCTAAATAATTACAACCAATCCCAACAGGTTAGTTTTTAAAACTTCCAATTAAACAATTCGTCGTGAAACTTAACGAAGTACTTACTGAAATTTGCATTGTTCAAAACCGTTGGAAAACATTCTTATAAATCAAAGTTGAATTTCATTTTAATTGAATCTAATTTCTCTTGGGAACTGCTGTTTGAAAGATACTTTAATGATTATTCTACTTTGAAATAATTCCATCCTTTCTCTGTCCAAGAAATTGGGAATACAGTGAAATCTGAATTAAAGCTCAGAATTAAAATGTTGACCCTGCTGTAAATTTCTTTGCAATAATTTAATGCAAAATGTTTGAATTCTTCCAAGGCAAGTGATGCTCCATAACAGAAACATTAATATTGGTGCTTTTATTAAGATCTTTGACTCTTTCAAATGATCTTTGATCAATATTATGGTCACACTGTTGATTGTAAATGCAGTTCCTGAGTTCATTTTAACCACAACATGTGATATTAGTATGTGCAAGAGGTTTTTTTTACAGGGACTGGTTTTAAATAAAGGGAATGCACAATATTAGTGGCAATTCTAGTCACAAAACACTATTGTTCAGTACAACTGGTGATGTAATACTCTATCTGTATATACAGCATTAATAGAGAAGTGACAAAAATGTCTATGATGTTACTCATTGCCTAATACATCCCTTTTCTGACTGTCAAAGGTAGCAATAACTGTGTCTCTGCAAATCTGCTCCTTCATTGAGTTAAAATTGATGCAAATTTTCTTCCTCCTCCAAATGTAATTCATTCGACACTAATTAAAACATAAATGCCCAATGTCTGGCAAGCTGGTAACTAAGAACTGGGAAAGAGGTGCCAAATATAAGTCAAAAACTGCTGACATTTGGTTGACTGCAGCATTACAAAGGCACCCAAAACAAAGCTGCCATCTTCACCGTGCAGTCCCAGATGTCTTGACAGCTTGCAGAGGGAACTGCTACACTCAGCTACTGGGTTTGCTGGCAAGAGGAACGCTGAGAGCAGTTCAAGGCAGCGAGACTGATCTTGTTTCAAGTGGATTTTCAGCATAAGGGAGTGTGTGCGTGTATTTTAAGTCGCAAAACCTGTGACTTGATCAGTTTGTGTGTGTACATTATGTATCCCTTGCTATGGCAGGTAGCACTGAGGAAAGCGAAGAGGAATTAAGACAGTGCAGTCATATCATAACAATGACTCTATTACTGTCGTGAGCCCTCGGTTTCCATTGCTTTTGCAGCTAATGAGGACAAAACAAGAATGTGACTAATAAAACTACAATTACTGGAGCAGCCATGCATGTATTTGTGATTAGACATGATAATTTGCAAGGCTGGGCATTTCACTTAGGTTTGCAAACAGTTTAAGGATTGTGCCTGTCCTTATCCCACTAATCTAATTTTAATGACTGCAGTCCAGACAAAAGAGGAAACATATTTATTGTCAGCTTCTTCATTTTTTGTTGTTAACACAGCTATTATCAAAGGAAGGCTATAATTTTGCAATATTAGGAACATAAGTCTGCTGTTGCGTGCAATAATGGGCTAACATTTTCAGTTTCAGCTTCATTTGTTTATCAATGGCTTTTCTGGTGTTGTAAATCAGTTCCATAAATATACAATTTGTCAGCCATCAGTCTTGGCAGTACTTGGGCTGATTTAGAAGCAAGGCAATCACTCACCTGATTGATTAGCGTACAATCTTACTTCAAGGAGCAGAAACAAACACACACACACACACACACACACACACACACACACACACACACACACACACACACACACACACACACACACACACACACACCAATGGCCCTTGTGTAATGACCACCGCAGCAACATGACCAATGTGATGGCAGCACGAAACAATATGCCAATTTTATTTTTAAAATGCATTCATGAGACGTTGGCGTCCTGGGCAGGCTCACATTTAACGTTGGCCTTTTAAGTTGCAGCCGTCAGCCACCCTCACATGCAGTGTTCTCGTATCTAGGTCAGAGGGTTCCATGTTCAATTCCCACTCTCCATATCTTGGAAGAATGTTGCCCACTGTTAATAAATGGCTTACTTGTAGAATGGATTCTAGACTGCGAGTGGGCGTGTCCTCGGCGTTCCGAGGTCACGTGATGCTCTGATGCGCGCGCGCTCCGGAAGAGTGCCGGGAGGTCACGTGATCGGCCGTTACGCGCCCCGGAAGTGTGCGAGTCTGCCGTTTCGCGCCCGAAAGGAGGCCGCGTGGTGCTCCTTTTCAGAGACAAAGGAGGGTCACGTGGGATCGGACATCCAGGAATGCGAGGAGGCGGGGAATGGAGGCAGAGCAACAGCCAATTAGAAGACAATCTCACTTGAGTGATGGTATGACGTTTTGTATGGTATAAAAGACTGGGTCAGGGGCAGATATAGGTCTTTGTTCTTGGTGAACTGACTGACTGAGTAGTTTGTCAGGGACAGAAATGTTTAGACCCAGAGCTCTGTATACTTTATCAACTTACTGCTAGAATAAACTAAAAGTGTAAGATTGAATATCTTCTCCTATTGCTTTATTTAAAGAGCACGCAGGACTAGGCTCACACATAGAAGAAAATAAGTTGGTAGATTGAGCCTAAATCCAACAATACCCACTTCCCCCACTCCAGCTGGTTCCAACACTGGCCATTTTTGCCGAGGTGGGTTTGATGACCCCAGGGCTGCCCACTCCCAGGATCAGCTAAGCTTGGGGGTGGCACAGTGGCTCGGTGGTTAGCACTGATGCCTCACAGCATCAGGGACCCTGATTTGATCCCAGCCTTGGGTGACTGTCCGTGTGGAGTTTGCACGTTCTCCCTGTCGCTGCGTGGGTGTGCTCCGGCTCCCTCCCACAATCCAAAGATGTGCAGGTTAGGTGAATTGGCCGCGCTAAATTGCCCGTGGTGTTCAGGGATGTATAAGTTAGGTACCTTAGTCAGGGGTAAGTGCAAGGTAGGGGATTGGGTCTGGGTGGGTTACTCTTTGGAGGGATAGTGTGGACTGGTTGGGCTGAAGAGTCTGGAGCTATCTTGTCAGCCTCCAGTTTCTCCAGGGTGCTTCACTGCCTGGAGACGGTACCCAACAACAGACCAGGCCAGGGTCAGAGCTATGGGCAAGCTAAGGCCTTCCATGTGGAGATAGCCAACAGGACATCCTTTACATAGACTTCCCATAACACCCTGCTTCGTGCCCCCACCCTCCCCCACCATCTCCTCTCAACCCACCACAAGGTTTTTTTATTTAATGTTTCTAACAGGGTGCGGAGGAAGGCGACTCCATGTTGAATTGTCCTCTTGGTCACTCGGCATCCTTTGGGGTTCAGGCCTCTGGTTTGAGAGCCAGCCCTCTGCTCTCGATTAGACAGGGACCCCCCCCCACTCCACGCACCAGCAATGAAAACCCCAAAGATTGACTGTTTCAGCTGGTGGTCGGCTCAGGAGCCAGGCACAGTCTCAGGTTCCTGGCCGCAGGCGCAAAGTCCACCCCAGCTGGACTTTCAGCGGGATGAGGGAATGCTGCATGTGTCAATTCAGCAGGCCCTCCTTCCCCATCAGCCTCCCTCCCCCATCAGCCTCCCTTCCCCCATTGTCTTCCTTTCCCTATCAGCCTTCCTCCCCCATCGTCCTCCCTTCCCCATCATCCTCCCTTCCCCATTGTCCTCCTTCCCCCATCATCCTCCCTTCCCCATCATCCTTCCTTCCCTCTCATCCTCCCTTCCCCCCTCGTCCTTTCTTCCCCACCAACTCCCTTCCCTAGCATCCTCCCTGCACCCCTCATCCTTCCTTCCCCATTAAATGTCCCTTCACCCAACATCCTCCCTTCACCCCACAGCCTTCCTCCCTTCCTATTGTGGACTCTGACCTCAGCTCGCACGTTAGTGAGTACTCCGTAGATGCTAAAGGACTTCCTGATGTTTTCCATCAAAACGCCTGACCCGCCCTTAAAGTTCTGAGAACTTAGTCACTGAAGTTCATCCTCCCATTAGAATTCAGAAGCCTGGCCCCCAGTGCCACTACGCTCTGCTACCCAGCTCTCACCTTGCTCCTGGGAGTAACAGAAACGTCATAAAAAACATTGAAACAAAGAAAATAGGAACTGTAGTAGGCCACTCAGCCCTTCAAGCCTATACGACCATTCAATCTGACCATACTTGATGTTTTCTGCCTGTTTTCCTCACTAGGGGAAGCCATGACCTAGTGGTATTGTTACTAGACTATTCACCCAAACTACTTGCCTAGTGGTCTAGGGATCCTGGGTTCACGGCCTGTTATGGTGATCGGTGGAATTTGAAATCAACAAAACATCTGGATTCAAGAGTCTAACCATGACTATAAATTATTATTGTTGGGGAAAAACCCATCTGGTTCCCTCATGTCATCCAGGGAAGGAAACCACCAGCTTTGTTGAAGGACTGCACCTGAAATGTTGAGCTCTCTATCCCCTGGTGTGTTCTTGCTTCTTATAAAACACAAGTCTCTGTTTTGGCAGGACTTTGGGCGGTTGGAGATGGTTTTGTAGTTCCTCTGACATTTTTTTCTTCCCCACACAAATTACATTGAAAGGGGCTTTTGGATTTGATGGGAGCTGCCACTGGGGAAAAAAAATGACGTGAAGAATTGAACTGTTAGGAACAAAAGGAGAATGCGTTGAAACGACTCTCAGGATATAACAATTTGTAAGATCATGCACATTGGCACACAGGGCTAATGAATGCTGCACATTTCTTCCAGTCCAACAACATTAGACATAAAAAACGATGAAAGGTTTGTGAACTGGATAAGGCAATGGGCTATGAACAATCTCTAAGCAGGGACAGTGTCATCATTGCACCGTCATGCAGCCTTTAAGAGGGCAAACACTAAGACTTTAGGCTCCCTGAATTTTAAACTTCATATTGATATCTGAAAGACGTTAGCAGATTGAAGCCGATCCTATGGCTGCGATGTACAGTACAGGCCCTTCGGCCATCAATGTTGTGCTGGCCTTTTATCCCAATCTAAGATCAGGCCCTTCATTCTACTATCATCCACGTGCCTATCCAAGAGTCGCTTAAATGTCCCGAATGCCTCAGACTCAACCACCATCGCTGGCAGTGCATTATTTAATTATTTATTCGGTCATGGGATGTGGACGTCGCTGACAAGGTAAGGGTTTGATGCCCCTCCCTAAATGTTCTTAAACTGAGTGGCTCTTTCGGCAGCTCAGAGTCAATGCCATTTCTGTGGGTCATGTAGATAAGGGTAAGGATGGAAGGTCTAAAGCAGAAGTTGCTGGAAAAGCTCAGCAGGTCTGGCAGCATCTGTGAAGAGAAAACAGAGCTAACGTTTCGGGCCCGGGTGACCCTTCCTCAGAACGGTTAGCTCTGTTTTCTCTCCACAGGTGCTGCCAGACCTGCTGAGCTTTTCCAGCAACTTTAATTTTGTTCCTGATTTACAGCATCCGCAGTTATTTCGGGGTTTTTTTTATTAAGGATGGAAGATCGCTCCCTCAAAGGACTTTCCTGAACTCACTGGTTTATTCAGCAACAACCAACAACAGTTCCATGTTCACAGATACTCAGACTAGTTTCCAACTCCAGATTTTACGGATTAAAGTTAAATTCCTGCAGTTGTTGTGGTGGGATTTGAACCCATGACCCCACAGCATCAGTCTGGGCCTCAGTTTAATTACAGCTCCATCTTCCTTAATGAATGAGGAGAGTATAGAGGGAGGCATGAGGAGATTTTGTCAAAAGGAACAAAGCTAGTACAAGAAGATAAAGCCCTGATGATTTCGTTGAAGCATTGAGCTCTGGGGATGGCGCGGTGGCTCAGCGGTTAGCGCTGCTGCTGCCTCACAGACTCAACTTCATTCCACCCTCGGGCGTCTGTCTGGGTGGAGTTTGCACGTTCTCCCCGTGTCTGCATTGGTTCCCTCTGGTTTCCTCCCACATGTGCAGGTCAGGTGGGCGGGCCATGCTAAATCCCCCCACAGTGGGGAGGGGGGAGGGGGGGTGGGGTTAATCATGGTAAATGTGCCTTTGTGCGGCTAGAGTAGGGGAATGGTTCTGGAGGGTGGGTACGGACTCAATGGATCGGAGGGATTCTAGGATAGCGCTGGGGTTTAGCAAGCAGCAGTTTTCCAATAGTGCTCCGGATTTAGCCAGTTTTCACGTCCCAGTTTGAGAGAGCGCACTGATGGTCTCCGTGAGGAATATCTGCCAGTATTCATGCTCTACTGTGTTCCAAACCAGTTGCTGGATAATGACCGCAAGTGCGGAGTCTCGGTGATCTCGTTTCCCCTTCACCGGCCTGGAAAATTGAGGCCATTTCCCTACACCGTTCCCCCCCTTCCCCCCGCCTCCTCCCCCCCATCCTGTCTGAAACCAGCCAATAGAGAACAGATCGGACATCAGGCTTGGGTTCTCCCGGGAATGGATGGCCCCATCTGTGCGTTTTAACATGGCAGCCCTCACAGTCTATTCACTTACTTTTAAATCAGGCTGTTGTCAGTCCCTTCTCTTTCGGGATGCCCTGAAACACCCCATGACCTTTGAGTCCAACGAGTTGGGACGTCATGTTGAGGGTGTACAGGACATTGGTGTGGCCTGTTCTGGAGATCCATGCCCAGCTCTGGTCACCCTGTTATAGACAGGATAGTATTAAGCTGGAGAGGGTCCAAAGGGATTTGCCACAATGTTGCAGGAAGTGGAGGGTCTGGGTTGGAAGGGGAGGGTCTGGATTGGAAGAGGAGGGTCTGGGTTGGAAGGGGAGGGTCTGGGTTGGAAGGAGAGGTTCTGGGTTGGAAGGAGAGGTTCTGGGTTGAAAGTGGAGGGTCTGGGTTGGAAGGGGAGGGTCTGGGTCGGAAGGGGAGGGCCTGGGTTGGAAGGAGAGGTTCTGGGTTGAAAGTGGAGGGTCTGGGTTGGAAGGAGAGGGTCTGGGTTGAAAGTGGAGGGTCTGGGTTGGAAGGGGAGGGTCTGGGTTGGAAGGAGAGGGTCTGGGTTGAAAGTGGAGGGTCTGGGTTGGAAGGGGAGGGTCTGGGTTGGAAGGGGAGGGTCTGGGTTGAAAGTGGAGGGTCTGGGTTGGAAGGGGAGGGTCTGGGTTGGAAGGGGAGGGTCTGGGTTGGAAGGGGAGAGTCTGGGTTGGAAGGGGAGAGTCTGGGTTGGAAGGGGAGGGTCTGGGTTGGAAGGAGAGGTTCTGGGTTGGAAGGGGAGGGTCTGGGTTGGAAGGGGAGGGTCTGGGTTGGAAGGAGAGGTTCTGGGTTGGAAGGAGAGGGTCTGGGTTGGAAGGGGAGGGTCTGGGTTGGAAGGAGAGGGTCTGGGTTGGAAGGGGAGGGTCTGGGTTGGAAGGAGAGGGCCTGGGTTGGAAGGAGAGGGTCTGGGTTGGAAGGGGAGGGTCTGGGTTGAAAGTGGAGGGTCTGGGTTGGAAGGAGAGGGTCTGGGTTGAAAGTGGAGGGTCTGGGTTGGAAGGAGAGGGTCTGGGTTGGAAGGGGAGGGTCTGGGTTGGAAGGGGAGGGTCTGGGTTGGAAGGAGAGGGTCTGGGTTGGAAGGGGAGGGTCTGGGTTGGAAGGAGAGGGTCTGGGTTGGAAGGGGAGGGTCTGGGTTGGAAGGAGAGGGCCTGGGTTGGAAGGGGAGGGTCTGGGTTGGAAGGGGAGGGTCTGGGTTGAAAGTGGAGGGTCTGGGTTGGAAGGAGAGGGTCTGGGTTGGAAGGGGAGGGTCTGGGTTGGAAGGGGAGGGTCTGGGTTGGAAGGAGAGGGTCTGGGTTGGAAGGGGAGGGTCTGGGTTGGAAGTGGAGGGTCTGAGTTGGAAGGGGAGGGTCTGGGTTGGAAGGAGAGGGTCTGGGTTGGAAGGGGAGGGTCTGGGTTGGAAGGGGTGGGTCTGGGTTGGAAGGAGAGGGTCTGGGTTGGAAGGGGAGGGTCTGGGTTGGAAGGGGAGGGTCTGGGTTGGAAGGAGAGGGTCTGGGTTGGAAGGGGAGGGTCTGGGTCAGAAGGGGAGGGTCTGGGTTGGAAGGAGAGGGTCTGGGTTGGAAGGGGAGGGTCTGGGTTGGAAGGGGAGGGTCTGAGTAGGCTGGAACTTTTTTTCATTGGAGCGTGGGAGGTTGAGAGGTGACCTTTTCGAGGTTCATAACATAATGAGGGGTACAGATAAGGTGAACGTCAAGTGTCTTTTCCCCAGGATGGGGCGTTTCCAGACCAGGGGGCACACCTTTAAGGTGAGAGGAGAAAGATTTTAATAAGATATGAGGGGTGATTGTTTTACACAGAGTGTCCTTCGTGTGTGGAATGAACATCCAGAGGAAGTGATGGATGCAGTTACAGTTACAACATTTAAAACTTTTACAACATGTTTGACCCTATGACTCTATAGAGTCATAGACATGGAGTTCTAGAGTATGACAGCTCGGAAACAGACCCTTCAATCCAACCAGTCCACACCAACCATGTTCCCAAACTAAACTAGTCCCAGCTGCCTGTATCCCTCCAAACATTTCTTAGTCAGGTTTCTATGCAAATGTCTTTTAAACATTGTAGTTTCCCACATCCATCACCAAGTTCATCCCACCCTCTGTCTAAAATGTTTGCTCTTTATGGCTTTTTTAAAATTTGTCTCCTCTCACCTTAAATCGTCAATTCCAGAGAAATATCGCTTCTATTTCAACTCTCTACATTTTCGCTTCATTGTCCCTGCCTAGTTACTTTGCCTTGAACAGCTGAGGCACTTGTGTAATTCCTTTCTAAGTCTGTTGACATAAAATTTCTATAAATCTGATGGTCTAAACTTTTTTCAGTTCTAACAGCTTGAAGCCTTCAGTACGAACTCCCCTGGCTTGGAACTAAAAACACGTGGACAATTACTACTGGTCCCTGTAAAGAGAAAACCCTGATTCTCTATCAGTGAGAAAACTATTCTCTCCTTTGAACTGTGAGAGAGGGATGGAAATGGCGGCGGATGATACGTTGTATGCGGAGGTTGGTGGGGTGGTAGGTGAGAACCAGTGGGGTTCTGTCTTGGTGGCGGTTGGAGGAGCAGGGCTCAAGGGTGGTGGAGCGGGAAGTGGAGGAGATGCGGTGGAGGGCATCGTCGATCACGTCTCTTTTGAACTGACCTCTTGACTCTCCTGAATAGAACTGGAGTGAGATGTTACATAGAACATAGAACATAGAAAGATACAGCGCAGTACAGGCCCTTCGGCCCTCGATGTTGCGCCGACCGAATCCTACCTAACCTACACTAGCCCAATAACTTCCAAATGCCTATCCAATGCCCGCTTAAATGACCATAAAGAAGGAGAGTTCACCACTGCTACTGGCAGGGCATTCCATGAACTCACAACCCGCTGCGTAAAGAATCTACCCCTAACATCTGTCCTATACCTACCACCCCTTAATTTAAAGCTGTGTCCCCTAGTAACACCTGACTCCATTAGCAATAAAAGGTTCTCAGTGTCGACCCTATCTAAACCCCTAATCATCTTATACACCTCTATCAAATCTCCCCTAAACCTTCTTTTCTCCAATGAGAACAGCCCCAAGTGCCTCAGCCTTTCCTCATACGATCTTCCTACCATGCCAGGCAACATCCTGGTAAACCTCCTCTGCACCCGTTCCAGTGCCTCCACATCCTTCCTATAGTATGGCGACCAAAACTGCACACAATACTCCAGATGAGGCCGCACCAGAGTCTTATACAGTTGTAACATGACCTCAGGACTCCGGAACTCAATTCCTCTACCAATAAAGCACAGTACACCATATGCCTTCCTCACAGCACTATTTACCTGGGTGGCAACTTTCAGAGATCTGTGTACATGGACACCAAGATCCCTCTGCTCATCCACACTACCAAGTAGCCTACCATTAGCCCAGTAATCCATCTTCTTGTTACTCTTACCAAAGTGAATCACTTCACACTTAGCTACATTGAATTCCATTTGCCACCTTTCTGCCCAGCTCTGCAACTTATCTATATCCCGCTGTAACCTGCCACATCCTTCCTCACTATCCACAACTCCACCGACTTTTGTGTCATCCGCAAACTTGCTAACCCAGCTTTCAAGCCCTTCCTCTAGATCATTTATAAAGATAACAAAAAGCAATGGTCCCAAAACAGATCCTGTTAAACTAAGTGCTTTTCTCTATTTTTAAACATGATGTCCATTAGCATCATAAACCCTTCATTGAAGTCATCGATTCCTGACAGGGCAGAAGAAGGCCATTTGGCCCATTGAGTCTGTACTGACATTCCAAACAGCAGCCCACCCACACCCATAAGCCCACAATTCCCAATGGCTGACCCACCTAACCTACATATCTCTGGACACTATGGGCAATGTAGCATGGCCCAATCCAGGGATGGTCTTCACCTGAACCAGAGGGGCACCAATATCCTGGGGGGGATATTTTTCTAATGTTCTTCGGCTGGGTTTAAACTAATTCAGTGGGAGGGGTAGGGGTGTAGTTCGAGTGTAGGGGAGGTTAAGGGAAGAAAGGCCCGAAACAAGATTTCCGGGTCGCAAGAGCCCACCAGAAAGCAAAGGTTGGTTTGAAATGTATCTACTTCAACGCCAGGAGCATCTGGAATAAGTTGGGTGAACGTGCAGCATTGGTTGGTACCTGGGACTTCTATAGATTAGATTACTTACAGTGTGGAAACAGGCCCTTCGGCCCAACAAGTCCACACCGACCCGCTGAAACGCAACCCACCCATACCCCTACATTTACCCCTTATCTAACACTATATTGGAACAGTTAATTAGTAATAGGTTGTAGATATATATTTTGTTAAGGCCTTTCCCTCGAGACACAGCTAAGGCAGTTCTTTTGCTTTATTTTTGTTTTGTCTGGATTTTAATCACAGTGTATGAATAAAGTGTATTTTGTTTCAAGTCTGGTTGTTGGACCAATTGAATTTCACCTGGAAGACAAAGCCTTACACTTACCTTTAAAATAAGACAAGGTTAGGGTCTACACTATCTTAATATACTTTGAGGGGTTTCATCTGGTCCATTGGGTGGAGATTGCGGATTGGGAAGTGGGAGCGGATTATGGATGCAGTTTGGGGTTAGGAAGAAAGCTGTTGGATGGGTTGAGAAGGGGAACTGGGAAGCAGGTAGGTAGTGGAATGGGGGAAATGGGAATGGGGTGGGAGTATGAGAAGTGCTTGTTAAATGGGAGGGGGAACGGGAATGGTGTTGGAGGGAAGGGACTGAGAAGCCATTCTAACCCGGGACACATCACAGACATGTGCACACGTTTTTCCACATTAGATTAGATTACTTTTTTTT
The DNA here is from genome assembly GCF_020745735.1 of Hemiscyllium ocellatum. NCBI lineage: Eukaryota > Metazoa > Chordata > Chondrichthyes > Orectolobiformes > Hemiscylliidae > Hemiscyllium > Hemiscyllium ocellatum. The sequence goes on along the minus strand of NC_083443.1, from coordinate 24,888,225 downwards.
AGATTAGATTAGATTACTTACAGTGTGGAAACAGGCCCTTCGGCCCAACAAGTCCACACCGACCCGCCAAAGCGCAACCCACCCATACCCCTACACCTAACACTACAGGCAATTTAGCATGGCCAATTCACCTGACCCGCACATCTTTGGACTGTGGGAGGAAACCGGAGCACCCAGAGGAAACCCACGCAGACACGGGGAGAACGTGCAAACTCCACACAGTCAGTCGCCTGAGTCGGGAATTGAACCCGGGTCTCAGTCGCTGTGAGACAGCAGTGCTAACCACTGTGCCACCGTGCCGCCCATGAGAGACATGTGAGACTCTGACTCAGCAATGGGGAATGAGAAAACGCGTCCTTAAAGCTAACCTGCCCCAGACTTGCCATCATATCAACACAAACCTTTGGATGTGATTGCTATGACAGCAATCTGAAAATAATAATAATTTTTGTGTACAAAGAGTCCGTTCACTCCCTAGAGTACACGATACAGCCACGACTCTGCAACCAGACAGCTTCCAGTTAATAAAAATACACCACCAACAGAAGTTTCACCATCTCTGTGACATTAGAACAATGAACTTTGCACAAATGCAAATACATTTTTGAAACAATCAGTCGTTAAATAAGTATGTATAATAATCACTGGGGCTAATAGTTCCTCCTGAGAAATTAGTCAGATTTCACTCGGCAGACCTTATAAATGAGAAGCATTTGCACAAGTCCAGTATCCAGTTATCTGTCAGACACACTAACATTGGGATATTGCAGCTTGAGCCAGCTTCTGTCCATTTTAAGTCTGTCTATTCTCCTTAACCCTTTCACGTTTGGATTGTGTTCCCTCAATTAACATACAGAGAGATCATTTTCACTGCTGGAGCCAATCCGAAGCTGATCCACTAGCCAACATTCTTCAATGACAATGACGAATCTTCATCCCCGTTAGTTTTTTGACTTGCAGTAAGTGAACCTTTTCTCTTCCGAATGACAACCAGAAGATACTACAGCTCGAAATACTTGCTCCCCATAGTTTGGGGGAGCCTTTACCTCCTTATCCAAGAAGATATGCTATCAACAGATGTTGTGGATTCTAACCAGTTCTCCTCTATCTATCCCAAAGGTCCTGCAGGCAAATTCAAAGCCACTCCAACAGATGTCCAAACAATTGCGATTTAAGAACTAACAAGGTGTGAAAATGGGACTGTCCCAGTTTCATGTGTTTGAATGCTGCCTGGGTAAACTCACTGAGACAATTGTGTAACTCCTGCCCAGTTACTTCATCAGATTTTACATTATCCAAGTGCCAACATCCCCACTGGAGCAACGCTTTAAGTCCCTGTTCATTCAGCTTGCAAATTCTAAACCCAACCAGCACAAAACTCCACCATTTAGCTCAATGCAGGAACTGATCCTCTCCCACAGCACTAAGTCAATCAATCGATTGTTTTTAATGAAAACGTTAATTCCAAGAATACTTGGAGATTTCAGGGTGTTATTGTGTCATGTTTAATCACGTTTTCCAATCAGTGCAGAGCAATGCCTTTGCAATGGCCACAACTTTCAGCAATTAGCTGAAGGAAGATTCCGGGTGGATGGTATTATCCGGATCAATATTGGGCAAGAATCCCATCATCCTGCTGCATACAGGTAAACTGAATTGAATCCGACTATAACATTCAAACATTTTAATTTGGCCGGAGATGGTTACAGAGACTGGTGAACTTGGCCCGGACAATCACAAAGGCTAACACCCCATCTATGGAATCCATCTACCAGGCCCACTGTCAAGGAAAGGCTGCCAGCATTCTCAAAGATCCATCCCATCCTGGCAATGTTTTTCTACAACCTCTACCATCGGGTGCTATGTAAGTCTAAACACACACACACCAGCCGGTTTCGGGACAGTTTCTACCCTACTATTGTTAGAATACTGAGTGAACTCACAAACTCTTAACATTTGCCTGTCCCTGTGTTTTTGTTGTTGCTGCTGTTTACCTATTATTTACTTATCTACGCTATTTAACTCTGTGATCTGCCTGTATTGCTCGCAAGACAAAGCTTTTCACTGTGTCTCGGTACACGTGACAATAAATTCAATTCAATTCAATTCAATAGAAAAGCATTGCACTTGTAGTTTGCTGTTTATCTCACCATAAAATCCACATGATAATAAAATCATTCATTTGTTCATAAGGTCAGATGTTTGCTGATGATTGCATGATGTTCAGCACTATTTGCGATTCCCCAGATACTGAAGCTGGCCATGTTTAATTGCAACAAAATCTGGCCAATATCCAAGCTTAAGTTGATAAAAGATTTGAAATAGGAGTTGGACATAGCACTAATGGCCATGTAATATATGCCGATACACTGTAATACATAGTACACCAATGGACTGTAATATATAGCACACCAATGGGCTGTAATATATAGCACACCAATGGGCTGTAATATATAGCACACCAATGGACTGTAATATATAGCACACCAATGGGCTGTAATATATAGCACACCAATGGACTGTAATATATAGCACACCAATGGGCTGTAATACATAGCACACCAATGGACTGTAATATATAGCACACCAATGGGCTGTAATGTATAGCACACCAATACAATTGTAATACATTGTACACCAATGGACGATAATGGGAGAAAGTGAGGATTGCAGATGGTGGAGATTCAGAGTCAAGTGTGGTGCTGGAGAAACACAGCAGGTCAAGCTGCAATACATAGCACACCGATACATAGCACACCGATACATAGCACACCGATACATAGCACACCAATACATAGCACTCCGATACATAGCACACCGATACATAGCACACCGATACATAGCACACCAATACATAGCACACCGATACATAGCACACCAATACATAGCACTCCGATACATAGCACACCGATACATAGCACACCAATACATAGCACTCCGATACATAGCACACCGATACATAGCACACCGATACATAGCACACCGATACATAGCACTCCGATACACTGTATTACATAGCACACCGATACATAGCACACCGATACATAGCACACCGATACATAGCACACCGATACATAGCACACCAATACATAGCACACCGATACATAGCACACCGATACATAGCACACCGATACATAGCACACCAATACATAGCACTCCGATACATAGCACACCGATACATAGCACACCAATACATAGCACACCGATACATAGCACACCAATACATAGCACTCCGATACATAGCACTCCGATACATAGCACACCGATACATAGCACTCCGATACATAGCACACCGATACATAGCACACCGATACATAGCACACCGATACATAGCACACCGATACATAGCACACCGATACATAGCACACCGATACATAGCACACCGATACATAGCACACCAATACATAGCACTCCGATACACTGTATTACATAGCACACCAATACATAGCACACCGATACATAGCACTCCGATACATAGCACACCGATACATAGCACACCAATACATAGCACACCAATACATAGCACACCGATACATAGCACACCGATACACTGTATTACATAGCACTCCGATACATAGCACACCGATACATAGCACACCAATACATAGCACTCCGATACATAGCACTCCGATACATAGCACACCGATACATAGCACACCAATACATAGCACACCGATACATAGCACACCGATACATAGCACACCGATACATAGCACTCCGATACATAGCACACCGATACATAGCACACCGATACATAGCACACCGATACATAGCACTCCGATACATAGCACACCGATACATAGCACTCCGATACATAGCACTCCGATACATAGCACACCGATACATAGCACACCGATACATAGCACACCGATACATAGCACACCGATACATAGCACACCAATACATAGCACTCCGATACATAGCACACCGATACATAGCACTCCGATACATAGCACACCGATACATAGCACACCGATACATAGCACACCGATACATAGCACTCCGATACACTGTATTACATAGCACTCCGATACATAGCACACTGATACATAGCACACCGATACATAGCACACCGATACATAGCACACCGATACATAGCACACCGATACATAGCACTCCGATACATAGCACACCGATACATAGCACACCGATACATAGCACACCGATACATAGCACTCCGATACACTGTATTACATAGCACTCCGATACATAGCACACTGATACATAGCACACCGATACATAGCACACCGATACATAGCACTCCGATACATAGCACTCCGATACATAGCACACCGATACATAGCACTCCGATACATAGCACTCCGATACATAGCACACCGATACATAGCACACCGATACATAGCACACCGATACATAGCACACCGATACATAGCACACCGATACATAGCACTCCGATACATAGCACACCGATACATAGCACTCCGATACATAGCACACCGATACATAGCACACCGATACATAGCACACCGATACATAGCACTCCGATACACTGTATTACATAGCACTCCGATACATAGCACACCGATACATAGCACACCGATACATAGCACACCGATACATAGCACTCCGATACATAGCACTCCGATACATAGCACTCCGATACATAGCACACCGATACACTGTATTACATAGCACTCCGATACATAGCACACCGATACACTGTATTACATAGCACACCGATACATAGCACACCAATACATAGCACTCCGATACATAGCACTCCGATACATAGCACACTGATACATAGCACACCGATACATAGCACACCGATATATAGCACTCCAATACACTGTATTACATAGCACACCGATACATAGCACACCGATACACTGTATTACATAGCACTCCGATACATAGCACACCGATACACTGTATTACATAGCACTCCGATACATAGCACACCGATACACTGTATTACATAGCACACCGATACATAGCACACCAATACATAGCACACCGATACATAGCACACCAATACATAGCACTCCGATACATAGCACTCCGATACATAGCACACCGATACATAGCACACCGATATATAGCACTCCAATACACTGTATTACATAGCACACCGATACATAGCACACCGATACACTGTATTACATAGCACTCCGATACATAGCACACTGATACATAGCACACCGATACATAGCACACCGATACATAGCACACCAATACATAGCACACCGATACATAGCACACCGATACATAGCACACTGATACATAGCACACCGATACATAGCACTCCGATACATAGCACACCGATACATAGCACTCCGATACATAGCACTCCGATACATAGCACACCAATACATAGCACACCGATACATAGCACACCAATACATAGCACTCCGATACATAGCACTCCGATACATAGCACACTGATACATAGCACACCGATACATAGCACTCCAATACACTGTATTACATAGCACTCCGATACATAGCACACTGATACATAGCACTCCGATACATAGCACACTGATACATAGCACTCCGATACATAGCACACTGATACATAGCACACCGATACATAGCACTCCGATACATAGCACACCGATACATAGCACTCCAATACCCTGTATTACATAGCACACTAATACATAGCACACCGATACATAGCACACCGATACATAGCACACCGATACATAGCACACCGATACATAGCACACCGATACATAGCACACCGATACATAGCACACCGATACATAGCACACCAATACACTGTATTACATAGCACACCAATACATAGCACACCAATGGGCTGTAATACGTAGTAATACTGTAATACTGATGAAGGGCTTTTGCCCGAAACATCAATTTTCCTGATCCTTGGATGCTGCCTGACCTGCTGTGCTTTTCCAGCACCATTCTAATCTAAACTCTGGTTTCCAGCATCTGCAGTCCTCACTTTTGCCCTGTAATACACCGATGGATTGTAATACATAGCTCATTAATACACTGTATTACACTAATGCATTGTATTATATAGCACACCAATGCTGTACATCTCGATGATTCTATGACTCTATGACTGTAATACATGACACACCAATGCACTGTATTACATAGCACACCAATGGACTCTAATACATCACCCACCAATGGTTTGTAATACATAAGCACACCAATACACTGTATTGCATAGAACACTAGTACACGGTGATACGTAACACACAAATGGACTGTAACACATAGCACACCAATGGACTGTAATACATGGCATACCAATACACTGTATTACATAGAATACCAGTAAACTGTAATATATAGCACACCAATGGACTGTAATACATAGCACACCAATGGATTGTATTACATAGACAACCAATACACTGTAATTCATAGCACACCAATGGGCTGTAATAAATAGCACACCAATACACTGTAATACATAGTGCACCAATGGACTGCATTACATAGTGCACCAATGGATTGTATTACGTAGTGTACCAATACACTGTAATACATAGCACACCAATGGACCGTAATGCATAGCACACCAATGGACTGTACTATATAGCTTACCAATACATTGTTATACATAGTATACCAATGGACTATAATGGGAGAAAATGAGGACTGCAGATGGTGGAGATACAGGATTCCTGATGAAGGGCTTTTGCCCGAAACGTCGATTTCGCTGCTCCTTGGATGCTGCCTGAACTGCTGTGCTCTTCCAGCACCACTGATCCAGAATCTGGTTTCCAGCATCTGCAGTCATTGTTTTTACCTCAATACATAGCACACCAATACAGTGTAATACATAGCGCACCAATACACTGTATTACATACAGTATTACCAATGGGTTGTAATGTGAGGAGCAGGAGAATCAACATTTCAGGCACAAGCCCTTCATCAGGAATCAGGAAACCTGTAATACATAGCACACCAATAGACTACATTACATAGCACACTAATACACTGTAATACACAGTACAACAATGGACTGTATTACATAGCATACCAATATACTGTAATACATCACACACCAATACATTGTAATACATAGCACAACAATGGACTGTTATAAGTAGCACACCAATACTCTATTATATAGCACACGAATGGGCTGTAATATATGTTGAAGATTGTACTAAGAATTTTATCTTCAGTTATGGCGTCTGGTCTTTTCTCTGTTAATGGGCTACTGATTGGCCACATGCTCCAGGTGATTACTAAATGAGGATGCACAGCACATGCCCTCAAGGCTCTGCAATGTTGTGTGAGTTGTGAAGGGACACTTACACCTGCTGAGTGGAGTTTATAATCATATACCGGGTGATTCAGTGGTGAGAGCACGGCCACTGTACATTGACTCCACTGAAATGTAACATATGCAGTGCAAATCATCAGGCCACACTTTGATTGAATTCAAATCAGAAATCACTGGGGTAGCTTCTGAATTTAGAGACTTAGTGGTTGTTACAGGAATTGACCATTCAACCTGTTCCACCGTTCCGTATAATCATGGCTGATCTTCATCTCACATTTATTGGATCCACATTCGAACAAGTATCAATCAGCCTCAGCTTTGCAATTTTTCCTCAACCACCAGCAATGGGGTCCTGGTCACCATTAGAGTGTTAATGCCAGATTGTCATTGAATTCAAGTTGCACCTTATGCTACAGCAGGATTCAGACCCGCATCCCCAAGAGAAGCCAGCTGTTCCTCAAAGTGGCTGAGGGGCCTTATGTGAGGCATCTCACCCCCATAGTCTGGGCCTGTTTGCACTAATTGTTTATGTTCTTCTCCTGCAGAGGGAGAGAGGGACGAAGAGACATGAATATGATTAGATTAGATTACTTACAGTGTGGAAACAGGCCCTTCGGCCCAACAAGTCCATACCGCCCCGCTGAAGCGCAACCCATCCATACCCCTACATTTACCCCATACCTAACACTACGGGCAGTTTAGCATGGCCAATTCACCTGACCCGCACATCTTTGGACTGTGGGAGGAAACCGGAGCACCCGGAGGAAACCCACGCAGACACGGGGAGAATGTGCAAACTCCACACAGTCAGTTGCCTGAGTCGGGAATTGAACCCAGGTCCCTGGTGCTGTGAGGCAGCAGTGCTAACCACTGTGCCACCATGCCACCCTTTAATGGGTACTTTATATGGATAGATACAGACAGAGTTTGATTATCCGTGCGTGTTACCATTAAGAAGAATATGGAATGGGGCAATTCAGGAATAAAAGTGCTCTGATTAAAAGATGGCTCAGTGTTGCCTAAGACTGAGAGCCAATGAAAAGTAATAGAAATGTGTGACTCCGACACCTGTGAGGTGTTCGTCCTGAGCAATGTTTGTGGGTGGGGGGCCCTTGTCCTATTTGGTGAGACACTATCAGGTGTGTAGAATAGAATGGAAACCCCAGTCCTACAACATGGAACAGGCCATCAAGTCCACACCGACCCTCCGAGCGGCATAACCAAAATCCCCCCCTCCCCCCACTGTATCCCTGCATTCCCCACAGCCAACCCACCTGGTCTACACATCTTTGGACCAAGGGAGGAAACCTGGGAAGAGTGTGCAAACTCCACATAGGCAGTCACCTGGGGCTGGAATCAAACCCAGGTCTCTGGTGTCGTGTGGTAGCAATGCTAACTACTGAGTTGCCTATATGTAGTCACCTAGCTGGGATGAAAGGTCAATGAGCTGGTGGTGTATGAGCTGCTGCGTGTTGGATCACCTTTTATGCTTTAAGTTTGGAAGGAGTAACAGGAATGCAGAGTACTGAGCAAATGGTAGGATTCTTGGTCGTGTAGATGAGCAGAGAGATCTTGGTGTCCATGGACATAGATCCCTGAAAGTTGCCACCCAGGTTGATGGGGTTGTTAAGAAGGCATATGGTATGTTGGCGTTTATTGGTAGAGGGATTGAGTTTTGGAGCCATGAGGTCATACTGCATCTGTACAAAACTCTGGTGCGGCCCGCACTTGGAGTATTGTGTACAGTTCTGGTCACCGCATTATAGGAAGGATGTGGAAGCTTTGGAAAGGGTTCAGAGGAGGTTTACTAGGATATATGGAGGGAAGGTCTTATGACGAAAGGCTGAAGAACTTGAGGCTGTTTTCGTTAGAGAGAAGGAGGTTGAGAGGTGGCTTATTTAAGACATATGAAATAATCAGAGGGTGGACATGGAGACCCTTTTTCCTCAGATGTTGATGGGCCATAGCATGAGGGGACATAGCTTTAAACTGTGGGGTGATAGATACAGGACAGATGTCAGAGGTAGTTTCTTTACTCAGAGAGTAGTATGGGTGTGGAACCCAGTAGTAGATCTGCCAACTTTAAGGGCATTTAAATAGTCATTGGATAAACATGTGGATGAGAATGGAATAGTGTAGTTAGGTGGGCTTCAGATTGGTTCCACAGGTTGACACAACATCGAGGGCTGAAGGGCCTGTACTGCGCTGTCATGTTCTATGTTCTAAGTGGGAGAGGCAGTGACACTGTGGTTGCCAATAGCTTTATGTTAGTCACGTTAAAGTCAGGAAGTGGCAGAAATTAATAGTACGTGAGGTATCTGATGCCTGGCTCCAATCTTGTGTGTGACACTCCTGGGCCAGTAGACACTGACAATGCAACCTCTAACTCTGTGAGGAATGAAACATCAAGTAGACAGTGGTATCTGACCCTGGCAGAGTGTGGCAGATCACTCACGAGGGTGGCATGGTGGCTCAGTGGTTGACATTGCTGCCTCACAGTTGAGAGTGTGTTGCTGGAAAAGCACAGCAGGTCAGGCAGCAACCGAGGAGGAGGAGAATCGATGCTTCCGGCCGGAGCTCCTCGGATGCTGCCTGACCTGCTGTGCTTTTCCAGCAACACACTCTCAAGTCTGATCGCCAACGTCTGCAGACCTCACTGTCTCCTACTGCATCATAGTGCCAGGGACCTGGGTTCCATCCCACCCTCGGGAAACTGGCTGTGGGAAGTTTGCTTGTTCTGCCCGCGTCTGCATGCGTTTCCACCGGTTGGGTGGACTGGCCAAGCTCAGTTGCCCACCGTGTTCGGGGGTGTGCAGGCTAGGTGCGTTAGCCATGGGAAATGCAGACTTACAGGGCTATGGTAGGGAGGGTGGGAGGTTCTTTGGAGGATCACTGTGGACTCAATGGGTCAACCACCTGCTTCCACACTGTAGGGATTCTTGTGGCATGGGACCCCGGTTCTCTAATGCCAGTCATAGCTGCCAGTCTGTATCTACCTCTGCCCAGGCTACTCTTTGAGAGCCATCATTGGCTTTAGTTGCTATCGCCTTCTCCCTCTAAAGAGCCCTGTGTGAGACAGTGACTTCAACAGTTTCCTCATTTCCCCTTCCCCTTCGCCCTAGTTCCAAACTTCCAGCTCAGCACTGTCTCCATGACTTGTCCGGACTTGTCCTACCTGCCTATCTCCTTTTCCACCTATCTACTCCACACTCTCCTCCCTGACCTATCACCTTCACCCCCTCCCCCACTCTCCCATTGTACTCTATGCTACTTTCTCCCCACCCCCACCCTCCTCTCATTTATCTCTCCACCCTTCAGGCTCTCTGCCTTTATTCCTGATGAAGGGCTTTTGCCCGAAATGTCGATTTCGCTGCTCCTTGGATGCTGCCTGAACTGCTGTGCTCTTCCAGCACCCACTGATCCAGGATCTGGTTTCCAGCATCTGCAGTCATTGTTTTTTTCACCTCGTTGGTTTTTACTGTCCCCTTCTGTCTACTCTCTGATATTCCCGAGATTGGGGGTGCCAAGAGTGCAATTTGAGTGATGCCCCCCTGGATTGGAAAGACTGTAGTGTGGTCTGGATGTGGTTTACGCTTGGAGTCTGGTGTGTGGGGATGGGGCAGGGAGGGGCGGGGGGGGGGGATGAGAAAAGCCGGCATTTTGTGCCCCACTCGCCCATAAAAGTGCACCGCTTACCCACGCGCGGATACGTAATGAGCCGAGATGAACGCATTCCCTGAAGCGACTCACCCCCAGCTCCCCCCTCATTCATCTCCACCTCCACACACACACACACACACTCAAATTCACACAAAAGAAACGACAAGATTGTGCCCCAGACTGTGTCGGGCATAAAATAACACTCTGCCTGAGGCAAGTTACACACTGGAATCAAACTCTAAAGCCCCAGATGACTTCCATAAATCTGCCGACGTTGCTGCTTTATGTTATATTATATTTGGACTGGAGCTTTCTCCCCAGTGTGACAATGAGTGCGTTGAAATTCTTGAAAAATAGCCCGGAACATGTTGTACCTCTAATCCAGACCTCTCATAACACTGATAGCAATGCCAAGGCAACCAGCATATGCACAGTGTCCTGACATGCACTTGTTTGTTTCTCCAGCTTCCTTTCGAGAGAGTTAGTCTGCTCTCTTGAGCAAGGAATGCCACAGTGAGGGAATGGGATATCCCATCGATCCAGTTTTTACAAGAACCTTTACTGGACAGGTCAGCTGCAGCTCGCAGGCTGGCTAAAGTTCGAGAGGAAATTTGACCTCTCACTCTCTCAGGTTCAAACAGCCAGGGCTGATACCTTCGCCACCATTTTGTGATTCTCACCGATGTCAGGTTGAAACTGTCTGCCAGAGTTTGAAGCAATAAACAGAGACTGCTGGAAAAGCTCAGCAAGTCTGGCAGTATCTGTGGAGAGAAATCAGAGCTAACGTTTCGGCTGGAGTGTTGGCTCAGTGGTCAGCACAGCTACCTCCCAGCAGTAGGGACTCAGGGTGGATTCCAGCCTCAGGTGTTGGTCTGTGTGGTTTTTTCACATTCCTCCCCGCACCCCCTCACCGTACCTGCGTGGGTTTGATCCCCCATCCAAAGATGTGCAGGTTAGGGTGGATTGGCCATGTTAAATTACCCCATAGTGTTTAGGGATGTGCAGGTTAGGGTGGATTAACCATGCTAAATTACCCCATAGTGTTCAGGGATGTGCAGGTTAGGGTGGATTGGCCATGTTAAGTTACCCCATAGTGTTCAGGGATGTGCAGGTTAGGGTGGATTGGCCATGTTAAGTTACCCCATAGTGTTCAGGGATGTGCAGGTTAGGGTGGATTGGCCATGTTAAGTTACCCCATAGTGTTCAGGGATGTGTAGGTTAGGGTGGATTGGCCATGTTAAGTTACCCCATAGTGTTCAGGGATGTGTAGGTTAGGGTGGATTGGCCATGTTAAGTTACCCTATAGTGTTCAGGGATGTGTAGGTTAGTGTGGATTGGCCATGCTAAATTACCCAATAGTGTTCAGGGACGTGCAGGTTAGGGTGGATTGACCATGCTAAATTACCCATAGTGTTCAGGGATGTGCAGGTTAGGGTATATTGGCCATGCTAAATTACCCCATAGTGTTCAGGGATGTGCAGGTTAGGGTGGATTGGCCATGCTAAATTACCCAATAGTGTTCAGGGACGTGCAGGTTAGGGTGGATTGACCATGCTAAATTACCCAATAGTGTTCAGGGACGTGAAGGTTAGGGTGGATTGACCATGCTAAATTACCCATAGTGTTCAGGGATGTGCAGGTTAGGGTATATTGGCCATGCTAAATTACCCATAGTGTTCAGGGATGTGCAGGTTAGGGTGGATTGGCCATGCTAAATTGCCCCATAGTCTCCAGTGATATGCAGGTTAGCCATGGGAAGTGCAGGTTTATGTGGAGGGAGTGCTCTTCAGGGGGTCAGTGTGGACTTGATGGGCTGAATAGCCTGCTTCCGCACTGTAGGATTGTAAGGTCACAGGACCCAAAACACTAACTCTGATTTCTCTCCACAGATGCTGCCAGATCTGCTGAGCTTTTCCAGCAATTTCAGTTTTGTTTCTGATTATTTAGCATTATCCGGCGGCGCGGTGGCTCAGTGGTTAGCGGTGCTGCCTCACAGCGCCAGGGACCTGGGTTCGATTCCTGCCTCGGGTGACTGTCTGTGCGGAGTTGACACATTCTCCCTGTGTCTGCTTGGGTTTCCCCCCACTGTCCAAAGATGTGCAGGTTAGGGTGAATTGGCCTTGCTAAATTGCCCGTAGTGTTGGGTGCGTTTGCCAGGTGGAAATGGGTGGGTTACTCTTTGGAGGGTCGGTGTGGACTTGTTGAGCCATGCTGTAGCGAACCTAATCTCAATTAAGCATCTTTGGCTTTTGTAATCGATTGATTTTGTTGCAACTCTTTCTGTAGCATCTCAAAATAATATGGCTCAAACCCATGCCTCCTCTCCCTAACCTTGGGGTTACAGGAACAAGACTCAGGTTGAAAGCCAGCTTCCAGAATTGGGAGAATCATGTGCCGAAGGAAGGGTCACTGGACCCAAAACATTAACTCTGCGTCTCTCTCCACAGATGCTGCCAGACCTGCTGAGTTTCTCCAGCAATTTCTGTTGCTGATTTCCAGCGCCCGCAGTTCTGTGGGTTTTATTTTGCAGCTGAAACTGTGTTGCTGGAAAAGCGCAGCAGGTCAGGCAGCATCCAAGGAGCAGGGGAATCGACGTTTCGGGCATGAGCCGTTCTTCAGGAATTCCTGAATTTTCCTGAAGAAGGGCTCATGCCCGAAACGTCGATTCTCCTGCTCCTTGGATGCTGCCTGACCTGCTGCGCTTTTCCAGCAACACATTTTTCAGCTCTGATCTCCAGCATCTGCACTTTCTCTCTGAATCCACTGCAGCTTTGAATCTGCAGTGCCCCCTTTTGAAAAGTGAGAGAGAGGAATGGGGGCGGGGAGCGGTGCTGGCAATAGATACAGGGAACGAGTCTCTTCAGTGTAGGGGCTTGAACACACAGACACAGCCCTGACCCTTTTCAAACCCAGCCTCATGATGCATTTACAAAGGAGGCATTGCTATTGCACAACAGATATAAACAACAGTTACCCACCAGGCAAGGGATGTATTAAGGTCAACCAGCAACCCCTTGGCTTCCTTCAGTGTTCACACTGTGCTGCCACTAATCTCAAATCAGCAGGAAGCCGTTTTAAGGATGGTTGAATTCCTAATGCACAACTCATGCTGATAAAGAAGGGAAATACTTGTATTTGTATAGCACCTTTCATGACTTCAGGCCATCTCCGAGCAGTCTGCACTCAGTGAGATATAATTAGAATGCAGTTCCTGTTTAGCATGAAGGAACATTGTCCTGCCCTATTCTTTGTACAGTCTCTGCTCCCAGTCTCCGGTTCAGAGAAAATCCAGCACTCATTTTAAACCCACAAACATCATTGCGATCACGAGCAGATCATCCGTTTCAGTGATGTAGGTTGAGGGATAGATGTTGTACAGGCCACTAGGGAGTTCTTCCCTTTCCTCACTGACAGGGTCCCGGGTTTAACAATGCCGACGTGAATTTAACACCTGGTTATCTCTTTTCACTTGCTAGGCAAAACTGACACCAAGCCGCACGCAGAGCCGTTGGGAGGGAGCCCGATGCTTGACAAGAAAGATGAGTGTGAAAGAGCAGGAAGGGCTGGAGGTCAGAGCCTTGCTCTCAGTTTGACAATTTGTGAGGCTGGGTTACAGGATTTGTGAATCATAGAATCCCCTCAGTGTGGGAGCAGGCCTTTCAGCCCATTGAGTCCACACCAACCTTTCAGAGCCACCCCATCCCTATATTTTTCCGTGGCCAATCCGCCCAACCTGCACATTCAGTCATAAAATCATAGAGACGTACAGCACGGAAACAGACCCTTCAGTCCAACTTGTCCATGCCGACCAGGTATCCTCAGTTAATCTAGTTCCATTTGCCAGCAGTTGGCCCATATCCCTCTAAACCCATCCAGATGCCTTTTAAATGTTGTAATTGTACCAGCCTCCACCACTTCCTCTGGCAGCTCATTCCATACACGTACCACTCTCTGCGTGAAAAAGTTGCCCCTTAGGTCCCTTTTATATCTTACCCTTTCAACCTTAAACCTATGCCCTCTAGATCTGGACTCCCCGCCCCTGGGGAAAAGACTTTGTCTATTTACCCTATCCATCCCCCTTATGATTTTAAAAACCTTTATAAAGTCACCCCTCAGCCTCTGATACTCCATGGAAAACCATCCCAGCCTGTTCAGCCTTTCCCTATAGCTCTAATCCTCCAAACCTAGCAACATCCTTGTAAATCTTTTCTGAACCCTTTCAAGTTTCACAACATCCTTCCAATAGGAAGGAGACCAGAATTGCACGCAATATTCCAAAAATGGGCTAACCAATGCCCTGTACAGCCGCAACATGACCTCCCAACTCCTATACTGAAAATGTGTTGCTGAAAAAGCGCAGCAGGTCAGGCAGCATCCAAGGAACAGGAGATTCGACGTTTCGGGCATAAGCCCTTCTTCAGGAATCAACTCCTGTACTCAATATTCTGACCAATAAAGGGAAGCATACCAAACACCTTCTTCACTATCCTATCTACCTGCGACTCCACTTTCAAGGAGCTATGAACCTGCACTCCAAGGTCTCTTCATTCACTAACACTCCCCAGAACCTTACCATTAAGTGTATAAGTCCTGTTCTGATTTGCCTTTCCAAAATGCAGCACCTCACATTTATCTAAATTAAACTCCATCTGCCACACCTCAGCCCATTGGCCCCTCTGATCAAGATCCGTCCTTGGACAGTGGGAGGGAACTGGAAACCCCAGAGGGTGCCCGCACAGACACGGTGAGAATGTGCAAATGCCACGCAGACCGTTGCCTGAGGCTGGCATCAAATTTGGGGCCCTAGCGCTGTAAGACAGTAGGGCTGACTCCTGAGTCAATGTGCCACTCATGGATAGCCGAGGTGACAAACATGGGAGTGAGTTATAGTAGCAGAGACATCCTCACACCTCAGTCGAATGTGCCTCCAACAGTGCAGCACCCTGTCTGTACTCTCCCTCTGTACAGTGCCAGTCTAGAATATGACGTCCGGCCTTGGAAGTGGGACCTGAACCAATGATCTTCAGACTCCATGGGATGGGTTACTTCATGAGCCAAGGCCACCAGTTGGAAGTACAGCATTGTCAGTTCGGTCCTGACGCTAACGAACAATGCGGTGCTTTCTAATCTACAACTCTGGAATGAAATTCTGACTCTGTTTCAAATATAGAAACATTCCTCATAGCTTTTGAAATAGTCACATGCTTCTGTATGCAACCGATCTGAAAAAAATACTGTCAACAACACTCGAAAATGGATTCCCACCCCCCAGCCCAGAAACATCGAGGTAGATTTTCAACTCACCACACAATGTTGGTACGCTTCTGGGGTGGGATGCAGGAATGAGGGATCTGGGTATATTGGGTGCACAGATCATTGAAAATGGAAAGAAAGGCAGAGAGCAGGAAGCATACAGTGGCCTCAGCTTTATTCATGAGGATTTGGAGTACAAGAGCAAGGAGGTAATGTTGAACCTGTACAAGAAAATTGTTCGACCTCATCTGGAGTACTGTGTACCATTCTGGGTGCCACATTACAGCAAGGTTCCAGGGATGAGCAACTTGGGGTCTACACAGATTGAAGAAATTGGGACTGTTGGAATTGGAGAGGAGAAGGATGAGAGGAGACAAAACCATGAGTGGGCTGGATAGAGTTATTAGGGTGAAGCTGTTCCCATTTGTAAAAGGAACAGGAACAAGTGGACATCGATTTAAAGCGACCTGCGAAAGAGTAATGAGAGAGAACAAAATCTCCTCCACTCAGTGAGTCGTCAGTGTCTGGAAGTGTGGTGCGGGCACATTCACCGGAGACAGTCAGGGGGGCACTGGGTGTTTACTTGGATGGAAATAACATACAAGGGTATGTGGCAGAGCAAGAGACTGGCACAAGGTAAAGATGCTCATTGCGAAGAGCTGGGGAAGGCGTGATGGGCTGAAAGGCCTCCAGCAGAGCCATAACAATCCTGTAGTTCCATGATGTCAAAGGCAAGTGGCCTAATGTATTATCGCTCGGCATTTAATCCAGCAGTCCAGGCATTCCTCTGGGAACCTGGGTTTGAAGCCTGGCAGAATTTGAATTCGGTAAAAATCTGGAATTAAGAGTCTAATGATGACCCTGAAACCATTGCCAACAAAACTCATCTGTTCCACGATGTCCTTTAGGTTAGGAATCTGCCATCCTTACCTGGTCTGGCCTACATGTGACTCCAGACCCACAGCCATGTGGTTAACCCTTAACTGCCTTCTGGGACGGGCAATAAATGCCAGGGATGCCCTCATCCAGTTTGAGGAAAGAAATTAACGTGTCATTGTGCGGCAGAAACTCCTGCTAGAAATTTTCCAAATTTAATTTTCAAGATTTGACCAGATTAAAATTCCCCAGAGTAATTGGGATTGGATTAAAAGTGTGTTTCCATGCAGCTGGAGGGGTTGGTGAGTGACGAAAGTTACTGCTATAAAGTTAGTGCAACTGGCAAAGCCGGTTTTATACCCAGAGTTGGCACATGATTGAATATCTTCCTCATCTATCAACCTACAAATACTTCAGCACTCCAAGGGTTAACTCCGAGTCCTATATTTGTAATGTTGCGTGTTGTTTTTCTCTCCTCGTTGAATTCTTGGCTTGGCCTCCTTGTTTATCTTTCACTGGATTCAGACAAGGGGCGATGGAGTCATGAATGCAAATGAGTCAAGCAAAGAGCGACACCAACTCAGTGCTGCTGGGTAGACGCAAGTCCACTCGCGCTGGCCAATCGGCACAGATGCATATTCAAGGAAAACATTGGAAAAACCCGTTGTGATAAAATTGTGGAAGGGTGGACCCTGCGTCGGGAGCTTCGTCCGTGTTTAAAATTAGCCCTTGTCATTAAAAAGCACTTTATTGCAGAAAGGCAACAACTCCAACAACAGGAAAGCCCCAGATTTGTCAGTGCTGATCTATCCAAAGTAGATTTTATTGTACAGCAAGAATTTGCTTTAATATGGCGTTGTTAACGTTCATTGCATCACAGGAGAAATTATCAAAGATAATTTAACACAAAGCCATATAAGGAAGAAGAAAGCCATAGAGTTTCTACAGCACAGAGAGAGGCCCTTCAGCCCATCATGTTATCAATCTATCTGCGCTTAACCCATCTTCCAGCATGTAGTCTTCAGTGTTATGGCATTTGATTTAATTCTTATATGTTGTGAAGGTTCCTGCCTCTATCACCCTCTCAGGCAGTGAGTTACAGACTCCTACTACTCTCTCCGTGAAAATATTTTTCCTAAAAATCTCTTCCAAACATCCTTTCCCTTTCTCTAAAACTGTTCTTCCTGGTGGTTAGTCCCTCAACTGAGGGGAATTGTTTCCATTTACCCTACCTACACATGACAATGCTGTCACTCTAACAAGGTTACTTTGTCTTTGGGTTTTTTTAAAGAGAGGTTGTAAAGGCAGAGGTGCTGAGGGGTCCAGAAAGTGCCTAGTTTAACAATGGCAGGGGAGTGACCAGTTCATAGACTCGTGGAGATGTACAGCACAGAAACAGCCCCTTCGGTCCAACCCGTCCACACCGACCAGATATCCCAACCCAATCTAGTCCCACCTGCCAGCACCCGGACCATATCCCTCCAAACCCTTCCTATTCATATACCCATCCAAATGCCTCTTAAATGTTGCAATTGTACCAGCCTCCACCACTTCCTCTGGCAGCTCATTCCATACACACACCACCCTCTGTGTGAAAAAATTGCCCCTTAGGTCTCTCTTATATCTTTCCCCTCTCACCCTAAACCTATGCCCTCTAGTCTGGACTCCCCCACCCCAGGGAAAAGACTTTGTCTATTTACCCTATCAATGCCCCTCATAATTCTATAAACCTCTATAAGGTCACCCCTCAGCCTCCTACGCTCCAGGAAAAACAGCCCCAGCCTGTTCAGCCTCTCCCTGTAGTTCAAATCCTTCAACCCTGGCATCATCCTTGTAAATCTTTTCTGAACCCTTTCAAGTTTCACAACATCTTTCCGATAGGGAGGAGACCAGAATTGCACACAATATTCCAACAGCGGCCTAACCAATGTCCTGTACAGCCGCAACATGACTTCCCAACTCCTGTACTCAATACTCTGACCAATAAAGGAAAGCATACCAAACACCTTCTTCACTATCCTATCTACCTGGGACTCCACTTTCAAGGAGCTATGAATCTGCACTCCAAGGTCAGCAACACTCCCTAGGACCTTACCATTAAGTGTATAAGTCCTGCTAAGATTTGCTTTCCCAAAATGCAGCACCTTGCATTTATCTGAATTAAACTCCATCTGCCACTTCTCAGCCCATTGGCCCATCTGGTCCAGATCCTGTTGTAATCTGAGGTAACCCTCTTCGCTGTCCACTGCACCTCCAATTTTAGTGCCATCTGCAAACTCACATCAATAGTGTTGAAATAAATTCTGTGTTGTTTTCGGCTGGGTGGTCTGACCCGCTGCACCTTACCTGGAAGATCTGCCTTTAAAATAAGAAAAGGAGGGCAGGGGTGGAGGAGTGGATGGAGGGGTGGAGGGGAGGGATGGAGGTGTGGAGGGATGGAGGTGTGGAGGGATGGAGGGGTGGAGGTGTGGAGGGGAGCGATGGAGGTGTGGAGGGATGGAGGTGTGGAGGGATGGGGGGTGGAGGGGTGGAGGGGAGGGGTGGAGGGAGGGGTGGAGGGAGGGGTGGAGGGGAGGGGTGGAGGTGTGGAGGGATGGAGGGGTGGAGGTGTGGAGGGGAGCGATGGAGGTGTGGAGGGATGGAGGTGTGGAGGGATGGGGGGTGGAGGGGTGGAGGGGAGGGGTGGAGGGAGGGGTGGAGGGAGGGGTGGAGGGGAGGGGTGGAGGTGTGGAGGTGTGGAGGAGTGGAGGGATGGAGGTGTGGAGGAGTGGATGGAGGGGTGGAGGGGAGGGATGGAGGTGTGGAGGAGTGGATGGAGGGGTGGAGGGGAGGGATGGAGGTGTGGCGGTGTGGAGGGGTGGAGGGCTGGGGGTACAGAGGAGTGGTGGAAGGCAGGGGTGGAAGAGTGGGTGGAGGGGTGGAGGGGTGGAGGGGAGGAATGGGTAGAGGGGAGGAATGGGTAGAGGGGTGGAGGTGTGGGTGGAGGGGTGGAGGGAGGGGATGGGTGGAGAGGTAGACGGAAGGGGTGGAGGGGAGGGGTGGAGGGGAGGGGAGGGGTGGAGAGGTGGAGTGGAGTGGTGGAGGGTAGAGGGGAGGGGTGGAGGGGAGGGGTGGAGGAGTGGAGGGGAGAGGTGGAGGGGTGGAGGGTAGAGGGGAGGGGTGGAGGGAGAGGTGGAGGGGTGGAGGGGAGAGGTGGAGGGGTGGAGGGTAGAGGGGAGGGGTGGAGGGGAGAGGTGGAGGGGTGGAGGGTAGAGGGGAGGGGTGGAGGGTAGAGGGGAGGGGTGGAGGGGAGAGGTGGAGGGGTGGAGGGGTGGAGGGTAGAGGGGAGGGGTGGAGGGTAGAGGGAAGGGGTGGAGGGAGGGGTGGAGGGGAGGGGTGGAGGGGAGGGGAGGGGTGGAGGGGTGGAGTGGAGTGGTGGAGGGTAGAGGGGAGGGGTGGAGGGGAGGGGTGGAGGGGTGGAGGGTAGAGGGGAGGGGTGGAGGGGTGGAGGGGTGGAGGGGAGGGGTGGAGGGGAGGGGAGGGGTGGAGGGGTGGAGTGGAGTGGTGGAGGGTAGAGGGGAGGGGTGGAGGGGAGAGGTGGAGGGGTGGAGGGGAGAGGTGGAGGGGTGGAGGGGTGGAGGGGAGAGGTGGAGGGTAGAGGGGAGGGGTGGAGGGTAGAGGGGAGGGGTGGAGGGGAGAGGTGGAGGGGTGGAGGGGTGGAGGGGAGAGGTGGAGGGGTGAAGGGGTGGAGGGGAGAGGTGGAGGGGTGGGTGAGGAAAAGAGTGAAAGTGGAGAATCGGCTTCCATCGGGAATCCAGACTTTCGGATGTAGGCTCACGGCTCAATGGTAAAGGGGTAAAATAAATCGAGGATGCAGCACCGACCAGAGTCCGAGGGGAGCAGAAATTTGGAACAGTTTTGTAGGGTTTGACGGAGGTTACCTGGGAGTAGGGAGGGGCACGGCCATGGGGAGGTCCATCAGGAAGAATGCAAGTTTGTTTTTAAATCGAGGTGCACTGGGAAATGTCAAAGCTCAGTTCAGAACAAACAAAAAACTTGCTCAACCTGCACTGATGTCAAATTCAAGACAACAGTGAAAGGATTCTGGCTATTGAGGGAGAGCAGCGCAGGTTCACGAGGTCAATTCCCGGAATGGAGGGATTACCTTACACTGAAAGGTTGGAGCGACTGGGTTTGTATACCCTTGCGTTTAGAAGACTGAGAGGGGATCTGATTGAGACATATAAGATTATGAAAGGATTGGACACTCTGGCGGCAGGAAACATGTTTCTGCTGATGGGTGAGTGCCGAACCAGAGGCCACAGCTTAAAAATACGCGGTAGGACAGAGATGAGGAGAAACCTCTTCACCCAGAGAGTGGTGGCTGTGTGGAATGCTCTGCCCCAGAGGGCAGTGGAGGCCCAGTCTCTGGATTCATTTAAGAAAGAGTTGGATAGCGCTCTCAAAGACAGTGGAATCAAGGGTTATGGAGATAAGGCAGGAAGAGGATACTGATTAAGGATGATCAGCCATGATCATATTGGATGGCGGTGCAGGCTCGAAGGGCAGAATGGCCTACTGCACCTATTGTCTATTGATGATATTGATATAAAAGGAAGTGATGTCAGACATAGACAGCTGAGATTGATTGAATGCCTAGAGGAACGTAAAGGCAGTAGGAGTATACACTTAAAACAGAAATCAGGAGGGCCAAAAGGGGAGGTGAGATTGCTTTGGCAAATAGATGTAAGGATAATCCAAAGAGATTCTATAAATACATTCAGGGCAAAACAGTAACTAGTGAGAGAATAGGGCCCCTTAAAGATCAATGTGGCCATCACAGGAGATGGAAGAGATCTGAACAAATGCTTTGTGTCCTGTATTTACTATGGAGCAGGACATGAAAGCTAGGGAAATTGGGGAAATAAACAATAATATCTCGAAAAGAGTCCATATTGCAGAAGAGGTCCTGGGGGGTGGTCATAAAACGCACAAAGATAGATAAACCCCCGAACCCAAACAGGTGTCTCTCAGAACGTTGTGGGAAGTTCGGGAAGTGATTGCTAGGCTCCTGTCAACAACAGCCATGGATAAGATGCTGGAAGACTGGAGGTTGGCTAACGTGGTGCCACTATTTCAGAAAGGCTGTAAGAAAATACCAGGGAAACTATAAACCGACGAGCCTAACATCAGTAGTGGGTAAATTGTTGGAGGGGATTCTGAGGGACAGGATTTACATACATTTGGAAAGACAAGGATTGACTAGAGAGAGACAACATGGCTTTGTGCGTGGGAAATCATGTCTTGCTAACTTAAGAGTCATACAGCTTGATTGAGATTTTTGAAAAAGGTGAGAAAGAAGATTGATGAAGGCAGAACTGTAGACGTTCCCTACATGGACTTTAGCAAAGTGTTTGACAAGGGCTGGTTGGTAAGGTTAGGTCACATGGGATCTGGAGGAATTATCCAATTGTATACAACATTGTCTTGAAGGTAGGACACAGGGTGGTGTTAGAGGGTCGCTTTTCAGACTGAAGGCCTGTGACCAGTGTGTGCTGTAAAGATTGGTGTTGAGTCAACTGCTTTTGTTATTTATATAAATGTTTTGAATGTAAACATAGGAGGAATGATTAGCAAGTTTGCAGATGACACCAAAACTGGTGGTGTAGTGGATAAAGAAGAAGATTATCTCAGAGTACAACAGGACCTTGACCAGATGGACCCATGGGCCAAGAAGTCGCAGATGGACTTTAAGTTAAATAAATTGAGGTGTTGCACTTTGGCCAGGCAAACCAGGGCAGGACTTAGACAGTTAATGGCAGGGTCCTGGGGAGTGTTGCTGAACAAAGAGACCTGAGGGTGCAGGTTCATAGCTCCTTGAAAGTGGCGTTGCAGGTGGCTAGGATAGTGAAGAAGGCACATATGTCTTCATTGGTCAATGCATTGAGTATGGGAGTTGCGATGCCATGTTCCAGCAGTAAATATACATGTTGAGGGCCACTGTTGGAATACTGTGTACAACTCTGTTCACCCTTCTGCAGGAAGGATGTTGTTAAATGTGTGAGAAAAAAATTACAAGGATGTTGCCAGGGTTGGAGGATTTAAGCGATAGGGAGATTGGGGCTGATTATCCTGTAGTATCAGAGGCTGACGGGTGACCTTATAGAGGTTTATAAAATCATAAGGGGCATGGATAGGATAAATAGTCAAGATCTTTTCCCCAGGTTGGGCATAGTTTTAAGATGAGAGGGGAAAGATTTTAAAAAGACCTGAAGGTGCAACTTTTTCACATCGAGGGTGGTGCGTGTATGGAATGAGCTGCCAGAGGAAGTGGTGGAGGCCGGTACAATTACAACACTTAAAAGGAATCTGGATGGAGGACATGAATAGGAAGGGTTTGGAGGGATATGGGCCAAGTGCTAGCAAATGGGGCGAGGTCAGATTGGGATGTCCGGTCAACGCGGATGAGTCGAACTGAAGGGTCTGTTTCCTTGGTGCGTGATTCTATTGTGTTGCAGGATTTGGAATTAACCTTACCTTGCTCCAGAAGACAATACCATAATATGGCTAATGCAGAACAATCATTGACGCATGACTAATCAATCGACAGTAAATTAAAGTATTAACCTAATTTAGACATTGCCTTTCATTTTCTGAATCGTCCCAATGGATTTTCTGTGTCACGCCTGCAACTGCACACCTCTGCCAGCAGATGGAGTATCATGAGATCCTGAGGTGGGGGTTGGTCAGTTGTATAAGAAGACAACTCCAACATGAATTCCATCTCCATCAATGGTGATTGACTGAACCCTGACATTTTCTCCAAACCCACCGACTCCCACAGCTACCTGGATTACACCTCTTCCCACCCTGCCTGCTGCAAAATGCCATCCCGTATTCCCAATTCCTCCGCCTCCACCACATCTGCTCCCAGGAGGACCAGTTCCACCACAGAACACACCAGATGGCCTCCTTCTTTAAACACTGCAGTTTCCCCTCCCGAATGGTTGATGATGCCTTCCACTGCATCTCATCCATGTCCCGCACCTCCGCCCTCAAATCCCACCCATCCAACAAGGACGGAACCCCCCCCCCGGTCCTCACCTTCCACCCCACCAACCTTTGGAACAATCACATCATCCACCGACATTTCCGCCACCTCCAAACGGACCCCACTACCAGGGATATATGTCCCTCCCCACCCCTATCTGCTTTCCACAAAGACTGTTCCCTCCGTGACTACCTGGTCAGGTCCACGCCCCCCCCAACAACCCACCCTCCCATCCTGGCACTGCAGGAATTGCAAAACCTGCGCCCACACCTCCTCCCTCATCTCCATCCAAGGCCCTAAAGGAGCCTTCCACATCCATCAAAGTTTTACCTGCACATCCACCAATATTATTTATTGTATCCGTTGCTCCTGATGCTGTCTCCTCTAGATTGGGGAGACAGGATACCGACTCGCAGAGCACTTCAGTGAATATCTCCAGGACACCCGCACCAACCAACCCCACCGCCCCGTGCACGAACATTTCAACTCCCCCTCCCACTCTGCTGAGGGCATGCAGGTCCTGGGCCTCCTCCATCACCACTCCCTTACCACCTGATGGCTGGAGGAAGAACACCTCATCTTCCACCTTGGAACTCTCCAACCCCAAGACATCAGTATGGTTTTCACCAGTTTCCTCATTTCTCCTCCCCCCTCCTTCCCTCAGCTCCAACCTTCCAGCTCAACACCATCCACTTGACCTGTCCCATCTGTCAATCTTCCTTCCCAACGATCCGCTCCACCCTCCTCTCTGACCTATCACCTTTACCCTCACCTCCATCCACCTATTGCACTCTTAGCTACCTTCTCCTCAGCCCCACCCCCCTCCCATTTATCTCTCCACCTCTGAAGGCTCCCAGCCTCATTCCTGATGAAGGGCTTTTGCCTGAAACGTCGATTCTCCTGCTCCTCGGATGCTGCCTGACCTGCTGTGCTTTTCCAGCACCACTCTAATCTTGACTCTAATCTCCAGCATCTGCAGAGCTCACTTTTGTCGCGCTGAGTTGTATAAGAATCCTCACCCTGGAACCCCATGAGGTATGGGGTGGACTGCACCCTTACTCCCCATAGCTCAGCAATCTCTTTTAGGGTGGAGGTCCATGGGGCCACTTCATGTGGAGTGATCAAGAAAAAGCAACGAGAGGAGGCACTGTGGATCAGTGGTTAGCCCTGCTGCCTCACAGTGCTAGGGTCCTGGGTTCTAAACCCACTCTTGGGTGACTATCTGTGTAGAGTTTGCACGTTCTCCCGGCGTCTGTGTGGGTTGGCTCTGGTTTCCTCCCACAGTCCAAGGATATGCAGGTTGGGTGGATTGGACAGGCTAAATTGCCCTGCAGTGTCCAGGGATGTGCTGGGTAGGTTAGCCATGGGAAAGTTGGGAATAGGGCTGGGGAGGTATGGATCTGGATGGGATGTTCTTCAGAGGCTTGGTGCAAACTTGATGGGCCAAATGGACTCTTCCTGCACTTTTGGGATCCTAACTAAGAGGTGTGTTGTTGCAGTGCTAAGGATTATACATGAGTTACACTGAGAAGATAAACATTGTTAGGGAGACTGCGAGGAGGACCTGGATACCGAATCTAACTCCTCTGAGATTAGACGTGGTTTCTTCACCGTCCTATGACATCTTCACAACGGACGCGGCTTAAGGCATTCCTCTGTATTAACCCTTTCGGACTGTTTCACCACAGTTTCCAGATCTATTCCTCTGGCATTTCAAATGTATTCAAAAGGGAGCTTCTTCTGTGTGGAATGATTTGGGGACGGCGCGGTGGCACAGTGGTTAGCACTGCTGCCTCACAGCGCCAGGGACCCGGGTTCAATTCCCGACTCAGGCGACTGACTGTGTGGAGTTTGCACGTTCTCCCCGTGTCTGCGTGGGTTTCCTCTGGGTGTTCCAGTTTCAGCCCACTGTCCAAAGATGTGCGGGTCAGGTGAATTGGCCACGCTAAATTGCCCGTAGTGTTAGGTGTAGGGGAATGGGTCTGGGTGGGTCGCTCTTTGGTGGGTCGGTGTGGACTTGTTGGGCCGAAGGGCCTGTTTGCACACTGTAAGTAATCTAATCTCGATTATACAGTGCAGAAAGAAGTCACAGATTATCCAGCACAGAGACAAGGCATAGAGTACAAGCTGTTTGAATATTCAGCTCTGTGCTGTTGTTTGTTTCGGTGAGAAATCTCGAAGATATATTTTACCCCACTTCAGCATATCAGCAAATCTTTGAACTCTTTTCTCCCTTCCACTCACTGAGATTCCCTCAAAAGTGAACTGTTTGCCTTGTCCACTTTCTGTGGCTAAGAGGTTCCATTCTCTGAGTCAAAAGTGTTTTCCTTATCTTTTTATGGGATTTATTTGTAACTTGTAGAGCTTAGTTTGGATTCTCCCACGAAGGGGAGGTATTCTCCTCATATCGATCGTGTGAATCAATTCGCAATTGGAATGAGCTCCTTTGGGTCACTTGTGGTCCTCTGAATAAGAAAGGTTTAAAGTTTAAAATTTCTGACAGTTGTAATCTCTCAGTTCCTGCACCACCTTTGAACAACCCTTTTTCTTTGTAGCTTGTGTGTGCTTCTTAAAGTTACGGTGTGCAGATTGGCACGAGCCTTCAATCATTTTTACGAAATCACACGCATCAGGCGTGTGTGCAATGTGTGCTTGCTCATGGATGTGCAGGTGCAGCTAGCCTAAAGTGGAAGCCCTTTGCAAATCCCCTCAAAACATCCGTCACTCTCCTGCAAACCAGCGACGTTTGCCAGTTGCAATGTCAACTGCTTTAATGTTGTGGAGTGCCCTGCAATGAACTTCAAAATGGGGTAAAAAATGAGGTCTGCAGATGCTGGAGATCAGAGCTGAAAATGTGTTGCTGGTTAAAGCGCAGCAGGTCAGGCAGCATCCAAGGAACAGGAAATTCGACGTTTCGGGCATAAGCCCTTCATCAGGAATGAGGAGAGTGTGCCAAGCAGGCTAAGATAAAATCTTCTTCCTGACCTCTCCGCCCCCACCCCACTCCGGCCTATCACCCTCACCTTGACCTCCTTCCACCTATCACATCTCCATCGCCCCTCCCCCAAGTCCCTCCTCCCTACCTTTTATCTTAGCCTGCTTGGCACACTCTCCTCATTCCGGATGAAGGGCTTATGCCCGAAACGTCGAATTTCCTGTCCCTTGGATGCTGCCTGACCTGCTGTGCTTTAACCAGCAACACATGTTCAGCAATGAACTTCAAAAATCTGGACAGTTTCATAGAAAGGGAACCGAGTGGTACAACACAGAAATAAGCAAAGAACGTGCATTGACTCACAAATTGTGAGGACTTCAAGATTTCCCTAAACAATCGTGGAGGCACTGACAATGATCTCCCCCAGCTCAGGAGGTGGTGACTGGAGGATTGGAGAATGGCGACCATTACCTTCTTGTTAAAAAGAAAGGTTGCAATGATCAGCCCGACAATTACAGGCCAGTCAGTTTAACGTCAGCCGTGGGAAAACTTCTGGAAACAATTATTCAGGATGGAATGAATGAAAACACGTGGATTTATTCAGCAGAGTCAGCTTGAGTTTGCTGAAGAAAAATCACGTCTGACTAATTTGGGATAATTCTTTAAAAGAGGTAGCGCAGACGGTTAATGAAGTGAAAACTATTAATGTGGCACACAGGGGTTTCCAAAGACTGGCTGGTACAATGCCACGTGGACTTGTGAGGAAAGCTACAAGCCATGGCATGAAAGCAGCAGTAGCAATGTTGGTACCAAACTGGCAATGTGAAAGGAAACAGTCAGTAATGGTCAATAGATATTTTTCGACCTGGAAGGACATTCATACTGGAGGTGCCAGGGATCATTATAGGAATCCTGGCGTTTCCAGATGTGGATGTGGTGGGATGGTAACATAGCAATAAAGTCACTAGACTAGCAATTCAGAACAAGTTGTCTATCTCCAAAACTATTAATTCAATATTAGCATCTGCAGGATCACTTAACTCGGCTCTGGCAATGAACTTCCAAGAATTAAAACCAGCTAAATGTTTATATACAGGAAAATCAGTCAATCATTGCTCAAGTCACCGCCAGCTTGAATAAATACATCCTGAAGAAATGTTCGTTATAAAGTGAGTTCTGAAACTCTAGGCTGACATTGTGGCCCTCGAAAAACAGGCTGGGAACTTGATATTAAGGCACACTTGTGCCCGAAACATCGATTCTCCTGCTCCTCAGATGCTGCCTGGCCCGCTGTGTTTTTCCAGCACCACATTTTTCAATTAAGGTACTCCCAGCCTAACTTTGAATTCAAAAGATATCTAAAATAAATGTTGACCATGACAATTGTCATAAAAGTCCACCTGGTTCACTCATGCCTTTTGTGGAAGAGAATCTCCCTGGCCTGGCTCCATGTGACTCCAGACCTACAGCAATATAGTTAACTCTTAACTGCCTCCTGGGATGGGTGAAAAACACTGACTCACATCCCATGATTGAAAACATATATGATCTAAATTTTGGTGGACAAATTAAAAATCACACAACACCAGGTTATAATCCAACAGGTTTATTTGGAAGCATTCCTTTCAGAGCGCTGCTCCTTCATTAGGTAGCTAGCTGATGAAGGAGCGTCGCTCCGAAAGCTAGTGCTTCCAATTAAACCTATTGGACTCTAACCTGGCGTTGTGACTCTGACCTTAACTTTGCCCACCCCAGTCCAACACCAAATCATAGGCATTGGTGTACAAGGGACAATTTCATGTTTTGCAGATGACACATAACTTGGGGGGACCTGCAATGTCAGCACAGTGTAGATACTCAAAAGGACATTGGTGGAATGGGCAGATGGGACGGCAGATGAGGTTCGAGGTGGAGAAGTGTGAGGTATGCACTGAAGCACAGAGCCCTGAATAGATGTTGAAAATGTGTTGCTGGTTAAAGCACAGCAGGTCAGGCAACATCTCAGGAATAGGGAATTCGACGTTTCGAGCATAAGCCCTTCATCAGGCTTATGCTCGAAACGTCGAATTCCCTATTCCTGAGATGCTGCCTGACCTGCTGTGCTTTAACCAGCAACACATTTTCAGCTGTGATCTCCAGCATCTGCAGACCTCACTTTTTACCCCTGAATAGATGTATAAAGAAGTCCTTAAAGGTGAAAAAGAGAAGCAGAAAATAGAAAAAGCATACAGGGTTCTAGCTTTTATAAATGAGGTCGAAGAGTATCAGAGCAGGAGCATTGATCAGAGCTCATCTGGAATATTGTGCATAGTTCTGGGGGTCACACTGTGTGAACATCTTGGACAAAGAGGGTAATGAGAATGGTTCCAGGGATGTGGAAAGATCGGAGAAGTTGGGATGGTTTTCCATGGAGCGGAGAAGGTTAAGGAGAGATTTGGTCAACATTTCCAAAGTCATTTTGGGTCTGGAGCGGGTGGATAGGGAGAAACTGTTCCCACTCATAGCAAGGACGGGGGGAGAAACTGTTCCCACTCATAGCAAGGACGGGGGGAGAAACTGTTCCCACTCATAGCAAGGACGGGGGGAGAAACTGTTCCCACTCATAGCAAGGACGGGGGGAGAAACTGTTCCCACTCATAGCAAGGATTGGAGGACAATTAGAAAGTATTTTTCAAAACAGAAACAAGGGCAAGGTGAGAAAGGACTTTACTTCACTCAGCAAGTAGTAAGGGTCTGGAATGCAGTGCTTGGGGGAAGCAAGTACAATTGAAACATCCACGAGAGTATTGGATGATTATTTAAATTGAAACGATATGCTGGGTTATGGGGAACAAGTAGAGAATTGGCACGACATTAAAGTGCTCAGTGTCGACATGTCGGGCTGAGTGACCACCTTCCGCAATGTAACAGCTGTTTGGTTCGGTGAAACATCTTCACTGGAGTTCGCTATAGTTTAGGAGCAGGCAGGGGGCTCCACATATATCATGGGAAAATGACCAAATAATCTGTTTACAGAACAGGCTGAGGGGAGGAGAGTCAGCGAGGGGATTGGGTAATGAGAGCCAGAAAGTGTAGGTTCAAGTCCCACTTCAGAACATGACGGCCTACAAAGATATGTTCACAACATTGCTTTATTATTAGATTAGATTACTTACAGTGTGGAAACAGGCCCTTCGGCCCAACAAGTCCACACCGACCCGCCGAAGCGCAACCCACCCATACCCCTACATTTACAGGCGGCACGGTGGCACAGTGGTTAGCACTGCTGCCTCACAGCGCCAGGGACCTGGGTTCAATTCCCGACTCAGGCGACTGACTGTGTGGAGTTTGCACGTTCTCCCCGTATCTGCGTGGGTTTCCTCCGGGTGCTCCGGTTTCCTCCCACAGTCCAAAGATGTGCGGGTCAGGTGAATTGGCCATGCTAAATTGCCCCTAGTGTTAGGTAAGGGGTATATGTAGGGGTATGGGTGGGTTGCGCTTCGGCGGGTCGGTGTGGACATGTTGGGCCGAAGGGCCTGTTTCCACACTGTAAGTCTAATCTAATCACTCTGCATAAGAGTGGACTTCAGCATTGCCTGGGGAATACGAAGGTTGGCGTAACAGGAGAGTGTCCTGGGCATTGAAGACCATGAACAACGATGGCACAGCTGCTGTTCTTAAACTCTACTCCCTTAGGTGCATCACCTCACCGAGAGCAGGGCCCCTGCCCACAGCAAGGGGTTGAAAGGAAGCCAATCTTCAGAGGTCACGGCCCCTAGTGGTATAACTGCCGGCCTGTTAATGCAGAGACCCAGGTCACATTCTGGGGACCGAGGATCAAATCCTGCTATGGCTGATGGTGGAATTTGAATTTAACCAAGAAAATCTGCAATTACGAGTCTAATGATGACCATGAATCCATTGTTGATTGTCAGGAAAAAAAAACCCACTAATGTCCTTTAGGTAAGGAAACTGCCATCCTTACCTGGTCTGGCCTACACGTGACTCCAGACCCACAGCGATGCGGTTGGCGCTTAATTGCCCTCTGGGAAATTAGGGATGGACGATAAATGCTGCCTAGCCAGTAATGCCCTCATCCCTTGGCATCGATGAATAAATGGGGGGACTTAACTGAGGAAAACCTTATGTTCCATTAGTGCCCCACAGGAGTGATTTCTCTGGTTGTGGATTTAAGGACAGCAGCACATTTACCTTCAATCAATGAGCTGACATATCTCCTCTGCAATGTGCTGCCCAGATTGTAACGGTGGCTTAATGCATAGTTTCTGGAGCAATTTCAGAACATAGCCATTGTGAGCATCTCTCAGCAAATAAATTCCACACCCCCAAGACTTTAGCCTTTCTGCTTTCCATTGTTGTTAAAAAGTGCAAGATGGCCCTGAGTATTCACTGCAAGAAGCTGATAAGCTGCAAATGTGTCTTAACTCTGTTTCACCCGTAGATAAAGAAGGCACAATTACAAATCCAGCTGCTATAACACCTGCCCTCCACACTTCACTACAAATGAATCTGCTGCTCATAACCTTGCACTCAATAAGTCGGATTGCGTGCAATATTTTGAAAATTCATTCAGAAAAAGAGTTGGTTAAATGTTTTGCAGAATTCTCTGTGCATTTTTATCACGCGGTTTCACTCTTTAAGGCCATTGAAATAATACGGGACAGTCAACAAAACACACAAACAGAAACAAAACGCACCCAATCAATAAAATTCACAGAAACTGTGAGTGTGGGAGAAACTCAACAGGTCTGGCAGACTCTGGAGAGAGCAAAAAGGTAAAAACAATGTCTGCAGATGCTGGAAACCAGATTCTGGATCAGTGGTGCTGGAAGAGCACAGCAGTTCAGGCAACACCCGATGAGCAGCGAAATCGACGTTTCGGGCAAAAGCCCTTCATCAGGAATAAAGGCAGTGAGCCTGAAGTGTGGAGAGATAAGCTAGGGCTGCCTTTATTCCTGGAGAGAGCAGTCCAAAGTTAAAACTCACACAACACCAGGTTATAGTCCAACAGTTTTAATTGGAAGCACTGGCTTTCGGGCCGCTGCTCCTTCATCAAGTGTCTGTGGAGCATAAGATTATAAGACACAGAGTTTATCGCAAAAGTTTACAGTGTGATGCAACTGAAATTATGTATTGAAAAGGTCCTGGATTGTTTGTTGAGTCTGTCATTGTTTAGAATGAGCATGTTGGTTTCAGAGAGAGAAGTAGTTAGCATTTCGAGTCCAGTGGCTACTCTTCTCTTCTGAAGAACAGTCATTAGACTGGAAAAGTTAACTTTTCTCTGGAAATTTATGCTTTTGCATCGAGATATTCAGCACCCATTCGGTTTATTTCAGCAGGGACTCTTCATCTCAGTAGAATCTCCTAAATAGACAACCATTAACATGAAGAAGAACAGTTCCCTCCCCTGCCGGTAACTGCAGTGTGCACTATCGAGAAAATGCACCGCAGAAATTCAACAAAGGTCCTCAGACAGCACCTTCCAAATCCATGGCCTCTTCCATCTAGAAGGACAAGAGCAGCAGGTACATTGGAACACCACTCCCTGCAAGTTCCCCTCGAAGACTCATCATCCTGACTTGAAAACAAGAGGAAACCACTGCAGATGCTGGAATCTGTACTGAAAGCAAAACAAATCTGGTAATCACAGTGGGTCAGACAGCATCTCTGGACAGAGAGCAAACGAATGATTCGAGTTGGAGTGAAGCTCTGATGAAGAGTTATCGAGAGTTGAAATGCTAGCTTGCTTTCTCTCTGCCATTGCTGCCTCATCCACTGTGATCTCCACCAATTGTTGTTTTCTGAGTTGAAAATTAAGTGGGAGATGGCACTGGACAGGGTGACACCAAACACATGGACACAAAAGATGGCCGCTGAGCCATAAGATGGCCACTTGACACACAAGATGGCCGCTGGACCACAATATGGAGAGAGACAGCAGAGCTAACACAGACACTGTCTGGGGCTACTAGAATGCCAGCATAATGCATTCACAACCTTGTTGATTAGTTTAAGGCGGGTGCAGGAGAGAATACATATGAGTAGTGTGCACTGCCCACCGAAGTGTCTGGGTCCAACCAACATCTTTGAGAAAAATGCTAACTACTTGTTACAGACTCAATACATAGTGCTACTAGCCAGTGCTGCAGTAATCGTCCGTCTCAAGAAGAGCAATTAGCGTCCTTTATTACAACAATGGACTTCTGCACAGACATTGAAACTGACAACGTCTGTGCTGAAACTGACAACACCCACACTGAAACTAACAAAGGCTGCGCTGGAACGGACAATAACTGCATCGAAACTACCAACGATTCTGCAATGTTTACAAAAACAAACTATGTTACAGAGACAATAACCTCATCACTGACCTATTGCATTACAACATGGATAACAGTATCTTGCCATGTGTTCAGGGTTGGGAGAAGACTCGCAGCTGCCCACTGTGCTGTTGGCGTCTTTCTCTCCCCAGAGCTCCTTGCCCAATAAACACTGTCATTGAACCCCCAACTCTGACTCCATGGCTGGTGATTTTCCCCCCAACAAAAAATTCATCTCAGTTCCTTCACCACCGCTGGGTCAAAGTTTTGGGGATTCTCTCCCTGTAGGCATTGCGGGGCACTCCACCACACAAGGACTACAGGTGGTTCAAGGAAGCAGCTCACTACCATCTCCTCAAGGGGCAACTAGGGACGGCCACTAGATCCCATATTTAAAAAATTGGCTGCTGCATCTCCAGCAGAGACAATACTGCGAATGTAATTATCGCAAAGAAATTTGAGATGTCCGTGGTCATTAAAAGCGTGGTAAAATTTTAAGTCTCTTTTTCTCTTTCATCGTGATGCTGGCCAGAATGGATTGCACAGTTGGTTACAGTTCACACACAAGACAAGACTAAGGTTAACTGCGGTTTGTTCAAACCTGCTGAAGAATCCTTGGAATTCCTTCGCAGGGGGGGGAGGTGCAGATCATGCAGGAAGATCGGAACGATAGGCAATTTCGAGGAATGTTCACAAAGACGTGGGTAAACTGTGGAATGTCAGCCGGAGTTCGGCCTGCCCTCCAGTGACCCCTACAAGAAAGGAATGGAATGGAATGTCTTCGTTAGATAAATGATCGCAAACCCTTTCGTTTCCATCCTATTTGGTGGCACTAATTTGATCCAGTCATGTTCTGTAACACAGTTCTGTAAAGCAACCGTCACGTTATTGTCGGTTATTTTCACTGTCCCACAATTGTCTGTACATGGGGGGGGGGGGGGGGTCTCAACCTTTTAACAAGTTACATCCATGGCTGAGACGGGGGACGCGAGGGAATGGTAACTATGTTCACAGACGATACTGAGGAAGGTGGGAAAATATGGTGTGAAGAGAATGTAAGAAAATCGCAGATGGATAGAGGTACTTTGAGTGAGATGGACTACAATGTGGGTAAATGTGAAGATGTTCACTTTGGAAGGAAAAATAAAACAAAAGAGAATTACTGAAACAGAGAATTCCAAGAGTTGGGTGTTTAAGTGCAGGTTACAAGAGGTTGTCATGCAGGATATAATCAGGAAAGATAATAGAAAGTTATCCTTTAGAATGAGATGAACTGAACATAAGGGATTGAGAGCATGTGGTGGGTGCCTTTGTGCGTCTGTTTGTGTGTGTCCATGTGTTTGCCTGTGTGTGTGACTGAGTCTCTCTATGTGTTTCTGTGTGTGTGGCTGAGTATGTGTGTACATGTCCCTGTGCTTCTGTGTTTGCGTGTGTGGGAGTGAAAGAGAGAGACTGAGTTTCTGTGCACATGTGCCTGTGTTTCTGGGTGTGTGCCTGTATGTATGTGTGTGCATGTGTGTATTTATGAGTGCCTGTGTTGCTTGTGTGTTTATGTGCGTCTGCGGGTGTGTGTGTGTGTGTGTGTGTGTGTGTGTGTGTGTGTGTGTGTGTGTGTGTGTCTATGTACATCTGAGCTCCTGTGTGCATGCTTGTGTATTTCTGTGTAAGGAGTCCATGTGTGTGACTGTGTGTGTGTGTGTGTGTGTGTGTGTCTGTCATGCATATGCACACAACAGCCTCCAAACTAATGGCAATTTGGACTTTACTGACAGATTATGGTCTCGTGACTCAGAAGCGATTCATTGATTCTTTCATGCGGGGCTAGACCTGGCAGAGGTCATTTGGAGCCGAGAGTTGGTTTCACTACCGAGAGCAGACTAAACTCATCAGCTCCTTGCATGTTTAAACCCCTCACATAAATTAAACCGCACTATTCATGTTCACAGACAATGCAGCATATTGTCCTCCCGAGGATTCCTGTGGAGGGGGAGGGGGAGGTGAAGAGAAGGAATGTTTTAATTGCTTACTCTGAAGTGTCAGGCTTTTAATGGCCCTCCTGTTTCTCAGCCCATTGGCTACAGATCCAGTCGATGGTATTTCAGATTCGTAAATAGCCAATGATTTCCCAGATGGCTAAAAGCTTGAGGGAAGTAAAAGCTCCTTAATGTTGGCATAATGCAAATGACAACACGCAGAACTCCTTGAGAGCAAGTGGTTGCA
Organism: Hemiscyllium ocellatum; assembly: GCF_020745735.1. Lineage (NCBI taxonomy): Eukaryota > Metazoa > Chordata > Chondrichthyes > Orectolobiformes > Hemiscylliidae > Hemiscyllium > Hemiscyllium ocellatum. The sequence goes on along the minus strand of NC_083443.1, from coordinate 24,852,693 downwards.
GTGTAAGCTGTAATTTCTCAGGGAACACTTGAGTTAAATTTAATGTTTTGTGCAAGTCTTCTCAAGGGCAGTGAGAGACGTGTAATAAACGCTGACCTAGCTGGTGCTGATCACACCCTGCGAACGAATAAATTGAAAAACTAAAATAACAGAGGGTTAGGATATTTGTAAGCACTAATCAATACTGCAGGGTCAACGCCAACAGTTCAGGCAAATGTACAAAACAGGGGAATAGCGTGACATAGAATCCCTACGCCTCAAAACAGGTCATTCGGCCCACCAAATCCACACCAACCCTTTGAAGAATATTCATCACAGACCCATCCCACTCCCGTAACCCTGCATTTCCCATGTCCAGCCCACCCTGCCTGCACATCCCCAGACACTATGGGAATTCAGCGCGGCCAATCCTCCCTAACCCACTATCAGGAATTTGTTAATCATTGACATTAAGGTGGTTATTTGTAAAGTGAGAATTTTACCTGGTTGGCCATTTTTCCCTTTCATTTTGAGGGGGGGGGGGTCACCTTTAACATGTTTTAGACAGGAAGAGACAGAAAGACTTGTATTTATGTGGCACCTTTCACAACCTCAGGATGTCCCTTAAGAGCCGACAAAGTATTTATTGATTTTGTTGTAATGTAGGATCGCAGCAGCCAACTTGTGCATAACACGCTCCCACAAACAACAACATGACACACGGGCAGGTTATTTTTGTTTTGGTGTTGATTGAGGAATATGTGTTGACCAAGACACTGGGGCTAACTCTATGGTTAAAATGGAAGATTAGAATCAGAGAATCATAGAGATGTACAGCACAGAAACAGGCCCTTTGGTCCAACTTGTCCATGCCGACTGGATATCCTACATTAACCTGGTCTCATTTTCCAGCATTTGGCCCATATCTTTCCAAACCCTTCCTATTCATATACCCATCCAGATGCCTTTGAAATGCTGTACTTGTACCAGCCTCCACCACTTCCTCTGGCAGCTCATTCTATACATGCAGCACCCTCTGCATGAAAAAGTTGCCCTTTAGGTCTCTTTTACATTAGATTAGATTAGATTAGATTACTTACAGTGTGGAAACAGACCCTTCAGCCCAACAAGTCCACACCGACCCGCCGAAGCGCAACCCACCCATACCCCTACATTTACCCCTTTACCTAACACAACTGTCCATTTAGCATAGCTAATTCACCTAACCTTTCCCATCTCACCCTAAGCCTATGCCCTCTAGTTCTGGACTCCCAAGACCTGTCTATTTATCCTATCCAGGCCCCTCATGATTTTATAAACCTCTATAAGGTCACCCCTCAGCCTCCGACGCTCCAGGGAAAACAGCCCCAGCCTGTTCCGCCTCTCCCTGTAGCTCAGATCCTCCAACCCTGGCAACATCCTTGTAAATCTTTTCTGAACCCTTTCAAGTTTGATAACAACTTTCTGATAGGAGAAAGCCCAGCTTCAGGGTACAGATGTAACCTCCATCCAATGTTTCATGATCACAAATACAAGACTCCTTCAGTGAAAAGTTGAGAACGTTACCAACAGGTCTATGGTAGCATTGTGTTAATGTTACTCGTTATAAGTGGTCCCTGAGTTTCATGATTCTGGACAGAATACCCTGCATGGATATGATTCCGAGTGAGGAGGGATGTACAGGGTTCCCTTGTTTCTCAACTCCTCTCGTAACAAGGTAAACATAAAAAGTTGTCTATCCTTTGTAGACACCTTTCCCTGTTCATAATATATTAAAAGGAGCTGAATTAACCAGTACTCTTTGAGTTAAAAAAAAGGTGACTTTTTAGCACCTAAATGTGAGTTAAGACAACAAAACACCATGCACATGCACATGAATTAGAAGTGTGAATTGAGTAAAAAGATAACGGTTAAAAAGATTAATGAATCAGGCACAAAAACAGAAATTGCTGGAAAAGCTCAGCAGGCCTAGCAGCATCACAGGAGAGAAATCAGAGTTAACGTTTCGGGTTGAGAGAAACTTCCTCAGGACTTAACGAATCTGTCTCTGGTTTTCCCTGGGAGCAGATGGTGGAATGTTTTAGCCGTTAAATGGGATGATACTGATGTCGGTGGTGAAGCAGTTGTTTTTGAGATTCTTGGCTTTGCAATTTAGTTCATAGGTTTTGTCTTGTTTCTTTGTAATATTGACTTCACTGGCTTGCCTGACTTCTAGGACTCAAGAGTGAGAGAATGTCTTTACCTGCAGCACAGGGGTGTTCAATTGCTGTCTTTAGCTTTGGCTTTTGTAGCACACCAGTCTACACCAGCACTTCTGCCCACTAACACACTGAGACTAGGTTGGTAGGGGTTTTTAAATTCCTATTCTTGTGTATTCCTGAGAGAATAAAGCAAAAACATATCTTCTGAACTCATATTTACAGTCTGGGATCTAATCCAGACGAGATTGCTTTCATGTTGAGAGGCATCATCAATTTTTGCCTTTATAGAATCCTACAATTTGGAAACAGGCCATTCAACCCATTGAGTCCAAACCGACTCGCTGAAAAGCATCCCACCCAGACCCAACCCCCTCCCTGTAACCCTGCATTTCCCATGGCTAACCCGCATACCCCGGGCTATTTAGCACCCCAATCCACCCAACGTGCACGTCTTTGGGCTGCAGGAGGAAACCGGAGCACCCAGAGGAAACCCACGCAGACACGGGGAGAATGTACAAACTCCACACAGACAGTCATCAGGGGGTGGAATTGAACCTGGGTCCCTGGGGCAGCAGTGCTAACCATTGAGCCACTGCATGTCTGTTCATTTTAAGACTCTCTGAAGTTGTCCTGACACCCAAATGGTCTGACATTCCATGGGCTCACGTGGAGAATTCAAGCAATCGATGAATTCCACTCTCAAGATTTGCATTATCAGACATTCCCAGCTTAGGAACATGGGAACAGAGGTGTATCATGCAGCCTGTTAAACCTGCTCTGCTATTGAAACGGCCAGTCAAGCATTTCAGTATCTTTTACTCACATTGTTCCCCCTATAGACCCTTTATCTGAAGGATAAAGCATCTCTCAAACCTTTTCCTTTCAAGCTCAATTTGACAGAACAGGAATAAGTGTGAAAACTTGGACTACTTTTCGGGGATGGTGCATTTAAAAAAAAGCTGGTCACCATGAAGGGGATTACACTTTTGCAGAACACTTAAAAGCCAAATGCAGAGAGTCCTTGGGGATGCTGTTTCTGCCCGAAAGCACAAATGTGTTGATTCGTCAGTTAATTGCAAGGATAAGTTGTTCAGTTCTCTGAGGGATACAGGCCTTTCACATTCTCACAGTAACACATTACTGTATCCCCTTCCATTTGAGGTGGGGCTGTTGTGCTTATAGGAATTAGTGGCCAGTGCCCATTAGGGTTTGCATGTTGAGCTCCGAGTGGATTGGAGTTGGATTCAAGGCTGGTTGAGCTCATTAAATCTGATACCTTAAGATCAACAGGTTAATATAATTACAAAGGCATCTGGATGGGTACACGAACAGTAAGGGATATGGCGAACGTGAGGACTGCAGATGCTGGAGATCAGCGTCAAGAGTGTAGTGCTGGAAAAGCGCAGCAGGTCAGGCAGCATCCGAGGAGCAGGAGAGTCGACCTTCCGAGCAAAAGCCCTTGATCAGGAATGAGTCTGTCAGCCGAGGGAGTGCTGAGATAAACGGGAGGTGGTTGAGGCTGGGGCGAAGGTAGAAGGAAGTGGGGGTAAAGGTGATAGGTCGGAGGGGAGGCTGGAGTGGATGGGTGGGAAGGAAGGCGGACAGGTAGGACAGGTCATGAGGGTAGTGCTGAGCTGGAAGGTTGGAGCTGGGGTGAGGTGGGCGGTGGGGAAATGAGGAAACTGGTGAAATCCACATTGATGCCCTGGGGTTGGAAGGTGCCGAGGCAGAAGATGAGGCGTTCTTCCTCCAGCCGTCGGGTGGTAAGGGAGTGGTGACGGAGGAGGCCCAGGACCTGCATGTCCTCGGCAGAGTGGGAGGGGGAGTTGAAATGTTCGGCCACGGAGCGGTGGGGTTGGTTGGTGCCGGTGTCCCGGAGACGTTCTCTGAAGTGCTCTGCGAGTGGGCGTCCTGTCCCCCCAGTGTAGAGGAGACTACATCGGGAGCAATGGATACCTTAGCACTTCTCAGATAGATCCCAGAGCACACAGAAGAAAAAGACTATTAATAACCATAGGTCCTCTTTTCACTCTGTCTAAAAAAGAGTCCCAAAACGATTTGTCATCGTGGTGCATTGCTGGAGCGAAGGGAGCCATAACAGGGAGTTCAAAAAGTGGGCAAAATATCAATTGAGGGGGAGGGCGGAAGGGAGGATACAGAGTAAGGAATGGGCATTGATTTTTCCGCGGGTTAAGCTGACAATCTGATTCTGGGACCAGACTGGATCACGAGAGCAGAGACAATGGCCTTGATACGCATTGTGGAAACGTTGACTGATATTGCTTTCCAACGTGTTGCAGTCACGGTGCTCAGTTTTGTAGGTGATTCAGTTTTGGATGTGGGTTATTCATTTTCTAACACCAATTATCACTGAAAAGTAAAATATTCAAAGTATTGGACGTTTGAGATGAAAACAGCGAGTAATATCAAAGATATTTGGTGAGAACTATTCAGGGAAGTCAAAAAAATCAGGCAATGTTTCAAAGCTAAGGTCTCAGTGTTCTGTCAGGAAATAAAAGCAGGCTGCATTAATTTAGCTCCTTATGCATCCACACAATGTCCCAAAATCTCCTTCACTGTAAAGTAAGTACTTTTTAACGTGCAGTTACTGTAGCAATGTGGGAGAAAGTGAGGACTGCAGATGTTGGAGATCTGATGAAGAGCTTGTGCTTGAAACATCGGTTCTCCTCGGACGCTGCCTGACCGGCTGTGCTTTTCCAGCACCACACATTTTGACTACCGCAGCATCGTGGCAGTTAGCTGGCAAGCTCCTACAGCATGAGATAAAAGAACAGATAATGGCTTGGAATAGGCTGAGGGCTAATTCCTGGCTGAGGGATAAGCGAGGCAAATGCAGCCAGTCTCCATCCAACAAAGCCTCACAACCAGAAAAGACCCGTTACTCTGTACGGGTGGCATTGACTGGAGGATGAATTCCGTACAGGCCATCAGAGGGGAATGCCATTGAGGAACCACAGGCTTTTAATGCCCACTCCAGCATGACAGATAGAGCTTCAATTTGATGCTCACTTTCAACGGAATAGCACAGCCTCTGCACTGTGTCCAAACATCAGCCTAGATTGTGTGGTTAAGTTGCTAGAAATGGACCCTGAATTGCACCCGTATTGTTTCCCCATCACTCCTACACCGGATCCCAGTTAAACAATCTGGCCTTAAAATTGGTATTGACTCCTTCCTGAGCCATGTCCCCTCCACGTCACTGTAATCTATTCCACCCCACACCATCGGAAATACCTGTGTTAATTTATTTCATTTTCATTGCTTCACCATCACTTATTTGCCTTTACCTACTGAAGCCCAGCTCTGAATTGCCTCCGTACAGCCCTCCATCTCGGGGTTTATCTACCTTCTTTTGAAATTCTCATTAAAATCTCTTTGTCCTTAGGATGCTGGATGAGGAGCAACTTGTTCACCCAGAGAGTGGTGGCTGTGTGGAATGCTCTGCCCCAGAGGGCAGTGGAGGCCCAGTCTCTGGATTCATTTAAGAAAGAGTTGGATAGAGCTCTCAAGGATAGTGGAATCAAGGGTTATGGAGATAAGGCAGGGAGCGGATACTGATTAGGAATGATCAGCCATGATCATATTGATTGGCGGTGCAGGCTCGAGGGGCTGAATGGCCTACTCCTGCACCTATTGTCTATTGTGGATGTCAAATGTTGCTTTATAACCTGTGGATGCTTCATTACATTAAAGATGCTTTGAAATGCAAGTTATTGAAATTGTTCATTATCCTTTCTCTCCTAAACATGGTTCAATTCCATCATGGCCTCTTGTACCCGACCTGAATGGTTATGCTTCAAATGTTACCTTATGCATCAAGGTTGAAACATTTATACACAATCATGGGCACATTGCCCTGAAGCAGGATCTGGGCAATGCCCAGGCTTGGGCTGACAAGTGGCAGGTAATATTTGTGCCACACAAATACCAGGCTATGTCCATCACAATCTAACCACCTCCTCTTGACATTCAGTGGCATTATCATTACTAAATCCACCCCCCCCCCCCCATTATTAACATCCCTGGGGGTTACCATTGATCAGAAACTCAACTTGACTCACACCAGAGGTGAGGAACACTGCAGCAAATAACTCACCTTCTGACTCCCTCAAGCCTGTCCATCATCTACAAGACACAAGGCAGGAGTGTGGATGGCCCTCAGTTACCTGGATGAGTGCAGGTCCAACAACACTCAAGAAGCTTGACACTATCCAGGACAAAGCAGCCCACTTGATTGGCACCACATCCACCAGCAGCCACTCCCTCCACCACGACGCTCAGTAACAGCAGTGTCTACAAAATGCACTGCGGAAATTCACCTCTGAACCCATAACCACTTCCAACGAGAAGGACACAGGCAGGAGATACATGGGAGCACCGCCCTATGCAAATTCCCCTCCAAACCACTCACCATCCTGACTTGGAAATATATCACTGCTTCTTCACTTTCATTAGATCAAAATCCTGGAATTCCCTCCCTAATGGCATTGTGGGTCAGCCCGGAGCAGGTGGACTGCAGCAGGTAGCTCACCACCACTTTCCCAAGGGTAACTAGGGACGGGCAATACATTCTGACTTGACCAGTGACACCCACATCCCACAAATGGATAGCAAAACAAACAAATGTAGGACAATAGGGAAAAGTCAGGGGAATGGGACTGATTTCAGAACTCTTTCAGGAGCAGTTGATGCCATGACCTCCATCTACATTGAATAATTCTCACAGTTTTGCAGATCAAAGAATCATCATCGTACCTGCACAAGCCCTTCAAATGAGCATCAATGCCAAGTGCCAATCCCTTGTTTTCTCCCTAAACCCTTACCCACAACTTCTATCCAAATAACCATCCCATGCCCTCTTGAATGCCTCAAACAAACCTGCCTCCACCACATTGTTAGGCTGTGCATTTTCATAGCCTAAAAGCCCACCACGTGTAAACAAAATGTCCCCGTTTCACCCCTTTGGATTTTTTTTGTCACGTTTACAAAGTAAAGCAGGAAGCCCTTTTCACAAACTAGCCAACAGTCAAACCAACAAGATCGCCATTCGTGGGGACTTCGTGCAAACGAGTTGCTGACGTTGTACCGTTATCAAACATATGGAACCAGAGCTCACATAACTGGTTAAGTCACTTTTCTGAAAGTACTACACAAAAAAAACATCTCTAACTAGGCAAAACCATTGCTTAGCATTTCACTTTGCCGTGATAATATCATCAGATAAATCAGCCCTGTGGGATGTGTGTCAAGAATTCTGGGATCAGAGGCTAATGGATTCCATATGTGCTTTCAACTCGCAATACATCATCTTGCTTACCTCTGTGTTGGGAGCACCAATTCTTAACATTGATCCTTATGTTTCAGTTGCTTTTGTTCTGCAACACCTTTCCTGGTGCATAGAGTCATAGAGATGTACAGCATGGAAACAGACCCGTCCATGCCGACCAGATATCCCAACCCAATCTAGTCCCATCTGCCAGCTCCCGGCCTATATCCCTCCAAACCCTTCCTATTCATATACCCATCCAGATGCCTTTTAAATGCTGTAATTGTACCAGCCTCCACCACTTCCTCTGGCAGCTCGCTCCATACACGTACCACCCTCTGTGCGAAAAAGTTGCCCCTTAGATATCTTTCCCCTCTCACCCTAAACCTATGTGGGACACTCGCTCAAATATTTGGTGTGGTATTTTTCAGGTCTCATTGTATGATTCTCACCCAGGCAAATCAGCATCCTTCTTTTAACATGGTACTGGTTCTTGAATTGTAAAACGATGTGAACAGTTTGCACTAGCAAATTTTGAGAAGATTTGCAGGTTGAGCTTTTGGGCGTAGGTTTGCTCGCTGAGCTGGAAGATTCACTTTCAGACGTTTCGTCACCCTACTAGGTAACATCTTCAGTGAGTCTCCGGACGGAGCACTGCTGATGGTTCCTACTTTCTACTTATGTGTCTGGGTTTCTTTGGGTTGGTGATGTCATTTCCTGTGGTGATGTCATTTCCTATGGTGATATCATTTCCTGTCTTTTTCTCAGGGGTTGGTAAATGGGGTCCAAGTCAATGTGTTTGTACTAGATCAGTAACATCAGAGGGTGTGGAGATAAGTCATTGTCAAAAACAAAAGATCAAGGGATGGATTTTGTAAAAACACAGAGGGTTGTTATGAGCTGGAGGAGATTGTCTGACAGGGTTTCAGCAGGATCTTTCACAAGGGAATTTTATAAGTGGGGAAGTGATGGCCTAGTGGTATTACTACTCGACTATTAAACTAGGGACCTCAACGTCGTTGGGATCTAGATTCAAATCCCACCATGGCAGGTGGTGGAAGTTGAATTCAATAAAAATCTGCAGGAAGATATCGTGATGACTGTGGGTCTGGTGTCAGTTGTTGGGAAAAATTGATCTGATTCATTGATGTCCTTGTGGGATGGAAACAGCTATCCTTACCTGGTCTGACCTCCATGTGACAGCAGACCCACAGCAAAGTGGTTGATTCTGATCCGCGCTCTGGGTAATTAAGGATGGGCAATAAATCTGGCCTAGCCAGTGATGCCTATATCCCATGAATAAATTAAGAAAAGTATTTGAAAAGGTGATTGTTTCAGCATCATGGAGAAACAGCAGACTAATTGGACATCTTTTTCAAATGTCAGAACAGACAATTCCACCAGTTGTTCAACTTCAACCTCAGTCGCATATTTGATGTGCAGCTCCACATATATATAAATACTTGACATTCCCGCAAATCTTCCTCTCTCAGGGTATTTTACCCTTTAGTTTTTCTTCTCATCTAGTCCTGAGATTAGATTAGATTCCCTACAGTGTGGAAACAGGCCCTTTGTCCCAACCAGTCCACACCAACCCTCCGAAGAGTAACCCACCCAGGCTATGTAGGATTTTCTGTCGTTGGTGTTCATCTTAGGATCTGTACAGTGGAGAAAGAGGCCATTTGACCCATTGACCCACTGAGGAGCATCCCACCCAGATCCCAACACCGCTCATACTAACCCACCCACCCTGTACCTCCCTGGGTAATTTAGCATGGCCAATCCACCTCGCCTGCCCTTCCCTGGGTAATTTAGCATGGCTAATCTACCCGCCCTGCCCTTCCCTGGGCAATTTAGCATGGCCAATCCACTCACCCTGCACTTCCCTGGGTAATTTAGCATGGCCAATCCACCCACCCTGCCCTTCCCTGAGTAATTTAGCATGGCCAATCCACCCACCCTGCACTTCCCTGGGCAATTTAGCATGGTCAATCCACCCACCCTGCACTTCCCTGGGCAATTTAGCATGGTCAATCCACCCACCCTGCCCTTCCCTGGGTAATTTAGCATGGCCAATCCACCCACCCTGCACTTCCCTGGGTAATTTAGCATGGTCAATCCACCCACCCTGCACTTCCCTGGGTAATTTAGCATGGCCAATCCACCTCGCCTGCCTTCCTTGGGCAATTTAGCATGGCCAATCCATCTAACCTGCCTTTCCCTCGGTAATTTAGCATGGCCAATCCACCCACCCTGCACTTCCCTGGACTGTGGGAGAAAACCAGGGTACCCAGAGGAAACCCATGCGGACAAGGGGAGAAGATGCAGACTCCACACAGACAGTCACTCAAGGGTGGAATCGAAGCTGGATCTCTGGTGCTGTGAGCCAGCACACTGCTCTAACCTCACCTCATTCAATGTTAAACTCACCTCTGTCTGTTGATTTCTTCCAGTTGATGCTATGGATTCACTTCTTCCTGGTGTCCTGACAGTGAGGGTGAATTGGCAGCAGGGTGAGCAGTAGGAGCTAACTGCAGGAGGACAGACTGAAGTTGATGTGTGCCCATCTGCCCCATGTGCTGTTCCTCTTCAGAACCTCCCCTGGGTGTCATTTCCTCCTGAACGCTTGCGGCCCACATAGCAAGCAAGTGGCAAGGGGTGATGATGGGTTCGTTTCTGGTCGGAACAAGGCAGTGTTTCCTTTCAGTGGAATCAAACACCTTGGGCCGCCGCGTGAGAACATAAAACGCTGGAAATTCTCAGCAGGTCAGGCAGCACCTACAGGGAACGGAGCAGAGTTCCAATCCAAGCTGTCGGAAATGGTTCCAGGTTTTAATGGAACACAGAGGCTGGGAAAGTGGGGTAAACAGAAAAACGATAAGATGGTATTGAGGGGAACTGGGAAAAGCGAAATCTCCAGTGATGTCTGCTGTTCTAAGAAATGAATGTGGACATTTTTGGCTGAATCTTACCAGAAAATAATGGGATAATGGTAAGGTCCCAGGGAGTGTTGCTGAACAAAGAGACCTTGGAGTGCAGGTTCATAGCTCCTTGAAAATGGCGTCGCAGCGAGCTAGGATAGTGAAGAAGGCATTTGGTATGCTTTCCTTTCTTGGTCAGAGTATTGAGTACAGGAGTTAGGAGGTCATGTTGCTTTGGAATATTGCATGCAATTCTGGTCATGTTGCGGCTGTACAGGACATTGGTTCGGCCGCTGTTGGAATATTGTGTGCAATTCTGGTCTCCTTCTGATCGGAAAGATGTGAAACGTGAAAGGGTTCAGAAAAGATTTACAAGGATGTTGCCAGGGTTGGAGAATTTGAGCTATAGGGAGAGGCTGAACAGGCTGGGGCTGTTTTCCCTGGAGCGTAGGAGGCTGAGGGGTGACCTTATAGAGGTTTACAAAATTATGAGGGGCATGGATTGGGTAAATAGACAAAGTCTTTTGCTTGGGGTTGGGGAGTCCAGAACTAGAGGGCATAGGTTTAGGGTGTGAGGGGAAAGATATAAAAGACACCTATGGGTATGGAATGAGCTGCCAGAGGAAGTGGTGGAGGCTGGTACAATTGGGACATTTAAGAGGCATTTGGATGGGTATATGAATAGGACGGGTTTGGAGGGATATGGGTCGGGTGCTGGCAGATGGGACTAGATTGGTTTGGGATATCTGGTCGGTATGGATGAGTGGGACCGAAGGGTCTGTTTCCGTGCTGTACATCTCTATGACTCTAAGTGTTAATTTCACTGAGGGTTTCTCTCTATGATGTCTAGTGAGTTTTCTCATGCTCTGGTCTCAAACCCAGCTCATTAACTTTAGGCCATGTTCCCACAGTGGCCCTTTTGTCTGATGGTAGGTCAATTCTCCCAGTCACCATTGGCAGAGTTCCCTCCCACTGCACAAATATCCTGTCAGCTGACATTGTCCAAGCCTCTGGATTGATATTGAGGGCTGAACTTGACTTACTAATCCCGGGTCCCCTGACTGAAGTCTATCACCCCCTTGACATGGGCAGCAAGGTGGCACAGTGGTTAGCACTGCTGCCTCACAGCACCAAAGACCTGGGTTCAATTCCTGCCTCAGGCAACTGTCTAAATGGAGTTTGCACATTTTCCCCGGGTGCTCCGGTTTCCTCCCACAGTTAAAAAAAAAGTGCAGGTTAGGTGAATTGGCCATGCTAAATTGCCTGCAGTGTTAGGCGAACAGGTAAATGTAGGGGAATGGAACTGGGTGGTGTGGACTTGTTGGGCCGAAGGGCCTGTTTCCACACTGTAAGTAATCTAATCTAATCTATAGACATGCCTTCCCTACGGCTTTGAAACATGACCATATACATGACTGGCATTGCCATGGCAACACGAACGTCCCCTTGACTGATCCCTGCTGCCAACTGAACCTGGATCAACAGTATGAGGTGAGGCTGGTACGCGTTGGACACCAATGTCTGTGGATATGGGGTGTACAAGTCACTGGCCCTGGACCGTGCTCTGAGATCCTTCCACTCTGTGTGTCCAAGATGGACATCTGGAGGAGGAAGCAGTGAGCTGGAGTCTCCAGTTACCTACTGAGATTTTCCTGTCAAGAATTCTTTGCATCCAGTTTCTATCTGGTGAGTGGAGGATGGAAGAGTGCATGTTAACGAGGTGAGATTAAGCAAGAACGTGAGTGATAATGAGTGATAAATCTCTAGCAATAGGCCAAATCACTGCAGATTATATAGAGAAAGATAGAAACACTGAAAATAGAAAGAATAGGCCATTTAGCCCAACCAGCCCATTCCATCATGGCTGATCCTCTATTTCAAAGCCATGTCCCTGCTCTCTCTCGGTGACCCTTGACACCTTCCGTGTCTATTTCTTTCTTGAACGTTTCTGGGCCTCCACAGCTCTCTGTGGAAGAGGATTCCACAGGTTCACCACCATCTGAGGGAAGAAAGTTCTCCTCATCTCAGTCTGAAATGGTCTACCCTGTACCCTGACACTGTGAGCCCTTGTTCTGGAGCGCTCAGTCAGAGACACATCTTCCCTGCACTCAGTCTGTGCCACCCTGGCAGAATTTTATACATTCCAATGAGCTCCTTTAATGGCAGAAATACAGAGGAGGTGACGTCTTAGTGGCACTATTGCCGGACTGTTAATGCAGGGACCCAGATAACGTTCTGGTTTCAAATCCTGCCATGGCAAGTGGTGACATTTGATGATGACCAGTCGAATGATGACTGAATCAATTGTCAGAAAAGCCCATCTGCTTCACTAATGTCCTTGAGGGAAGGAACCTGCCATCCTTACCTGGTCTGGCCTACATGTGACTCCAGACCCACAGCAACACGGTTGACTCTTAACTGCCCTCTGTGCAATTAGGAATGGGCAATAAACGCTGGCTGAATGAAAAAAAAATAGTCAATTCAATCTCGTCTCAGATGACAAGCCTCCCAGGAACCAGATTAGTGAACGTTCACTGCACTTACTCTATGGCCTCATTAAGGAGAATAAAACTGCACACAGCACTCCAGGTAGGGTCTCAACAAGGCCCTGTACAGCAGCAGTAAGACTTTCATGGCCCTGGATTAAATGTCTCTTGTGAAGAAGATCAACAGACCATTTGCCTTCCTAAATGCTTGCTGCACCTGTCTGCTTGTTTTCGTGACCGATGTACAAGGATATCCAGTTCCACGTTGTCCATGAATATTTCCCAGTCTATCACTGTTTCCAGGTCACTCTGCTATTCTGATTGAAGTAGACGATTTCACAATTATTTACACTTTATTACATCTGCCAGGCATTTGCCCACTCACTCAACTTGTCAAAATTGCCTTGAAGCCTCCTCACCGCTCTTTTCAGCAAATTATTGCCTCATCCAAATCACTGACGAATGTTATGAATATCTGGGGACCAAGCTGTGGTCCTCCACTTGCAACCACCTTCTTCCAAAATGGATCCATGTTTTTCGACTCCGTGTTTTCTGTTTGCCGAACCCATTTCCTGAGCCAACACACTGACCCCAATCTCCCGTGTTTTGGTTTTTGCGCACTAACCTCACATGTGGGACTTAATCGAAAGCGTTCTGAAAATCCAAATGCATCCTATCCACCATTTTTCTGAAGTCAAATCCAATTTGTGCGCCATGGCTAAGTTCAGCGTTGCAGTTGTGTTTAGCATTGCAGCTATTGGGTTATTATGGCCTCAGAGATTCCTGATTCCAATTCCCAACTCACTGCTCGAACTCAGGAAGGACTTTGGTTGCATTTGCACTCTTGGAATCCACAGAGCGGGATCACACAGCACTAACGTAACAGATATGGAACATTGGTCAGTGGCAGCTTGATGGAGAAGTATTTTTAAAAGCACGGCTTTCACGAGTAATAGATACATAGGAAAATGAAAAGATAACATCAAATAGCTGTGTGGGGTTTACACATTCTCCCCCATGTCAGTGTGGGTTTCCTCCGGGTGCTCCGGTTTCCTCCCACAATCCAAAGATGAATCCCATAGTGTTCAGGGATGTGTAGGTTAGGTGCATTTGTCAGGGTTAAATGTAGAGTAATAGGGTAGGGGAAGGGGTCTGGGTGGGTTATTCTTCAGAGGGTCGGTGTGGACTTGTTGGGCCGAATGGCCTGATTCCAACACTGTAGGGATTCTATGATCTACTCTCTGAAAATAATAATAAACAGCAGCTGTACAGATAAGGGAAACAAAGGGATGCGATGGTGCAGCGGTGTTGTCATTAGACTATTAATCCAGGGTGGCAAAATTTGAATTCCATGAAAATCTGGAATTAAGAGTCTGATGGTTTCATGGTCATCATTAGACTCAATGTGGAGGTGCCAGTATTGGACTAGTTACCTGATGAAGGAGCAGCGCTCTGAAAGCTAGTGCTTCCAAATAAACCTGTTGGATTATAACCTGGTCCTGTGTGATTTTTCAACTTTGTCGTTAAACTCTTAATTCCAGGTTTTCACTGGATTGAACTTCTGCCATCGGCTGTGGTCGGTTTCGAACTCAGGGTGCCAGGCCGTTACTTGGGTCTCTGGATTAAGACATTGATGATGACCATGAATCCATTATTGATTATTGGGAAATCCCATTCGGTTCATTAAGGTCCTTTAGGGAAGGAAACTGCCGTCCTTACATAGTCTGGCCTTCCGGTGACTCCAGTCCCACAGCAGTGTGGTTGTCCTTTAACTGCCCTCTGGTCAATTCAAGATAGGCAACAAGGGCTGAGCCAGCAAGGTCCTCATCCTGTGAATGAATAATTTAAAAAATTAATTGAATTTTTAAAAATTGGGCATTTGGAATCTAATGGACCCCATCAATATGTTGTTGATGACTGGGGAAAAGCCCATCTGATTCAGAATATCCCTTATGGAAGGAGACTGCTGTTCTTAGCTGGTCAGGCTTATATGTGACTCCTGACCCCAGTGTGGTTGACTCTTAGCTGCCCTCTGGGTCATTATGGATAGGCAATAAATGCTGGTCAAGCGCGTGGTGCTGGAAAAGTGCAGCAGGTCAGACAGCATCCGAACAGCAGGAGAATGAAGGATGAAGGGCTCCTGCCTGAAACAGCGACTCTCCTGCTGCTCGGATGCTGCCTGACCTGCTGCGCTTTTCCAGCAACACACTCATCGACTCTGATCTCCAGCATCTGCAGTGCTCACTTTCTCCTAACAAACGCTGGTTAGGCCAGCGATACCCTCATCCTGCAAATGAATAAAAAGTAAACTTTCAAAATAATAACAACTCTACTATGCTCCTTATGCACTCCTCATTGGCTGGCACAATGCCACCCTCAGTCCATTTACAAGTTTGCTGAGGACACCACCATCTCAAGCAATGATGAGATAGAATAAAGGAAAGCGATTGAGTGTTTAGCAAGACAACAATCTCTCCATCAATGTCAGCAAAATGAAGGAGCTGGTCAATGATGTCTGGAAGCAGAGTGGAGGGCACCCCCTGTCTGTATCATTGGAGCGTGGAGGTGGTTGACAGCAGTAAGGTCCTGGGAGTGATCATCACCAACACTCTGTCCTGGTCCACCATTGTTGATGTGATGGCCAATAAAGCACAACAGCTCCTCTACTTTGTGGGCGGCACTGTGGCTCAGTGGTTAGCACTGCTGTCTCACAGCGCCAGGGACCCGGGTTCAATTCCTGCCTCAGGCGATTGGCTGTGTGGAGTTTACACATTCTCCCCGTGTCTGC
The DNA here is from genome assembly GCF_020745735.1 of Hemiscyllium ocellatum. Lineage (NCBI taxonomy): Eukaryota > Metazoa > Chordata > Chondrichthyes > Orectolobiformes > Hemiscylliidae > Hemiscyllium > Hemiscyllium ocellatum. The sequence goes on along the minus strand of NC_083443.1, from coordinate 24,837,031 downwards.
CTGGGTTTCCTCCGGGTGCTCTGGTTTCCTCCCACAGTCACAAAGATGTGCAGGTTAGGGTGAATTGGCCATGCTAAATTGCCCATAGTGTTAGGTGCATTAGTCATAGGGAAATGGGTCACTCTTTGGAGGGTTGGGCCGAAGGGCCTGTTTTCACACTGTAAGTAATCTAATCATTACTTCCTAAGGATATTCAGCATGCCCACAAGGACTCTTACCAATATTTATAGATGCACCTCAGAAAATATCCTACCTGGATGCATCACAGAGCTGTATGGTTCTTCCCAAGGCTGCAAGGAACTCCAAAGAGCTGTAAACACAGCCCAGTCTATCAGGCACACCTACCTTCATCTCGACTTCCTAAATCCTCAGGAAGAAAACAGCCAACATCATCAAAGACCCCTCCCAGCCCCTTCCATCAGGCTGAAGATATAAAAGTTTGAAGGCACGTACAAACAGATTCATGAACAGCTTCTTCCCCGCTGTTATCAGATTTTTGAACAGACCTGTCAAATGTTAATTCTGATCTCTCTCTCTCTGCACCATCTCTATGGCTGTAACACTGCATTATGCACATTGCTCATAGAATCCCTCCAGTGTGGAAACATGCCATTTGGCCCATCAAATCCACACTGACCCTCTGGAGAATATCTCACCCAGACCCATTCCCCTACCCTATTACTCTACATTTCCCCTGACTAATGTACCCAGCCTACACATCCCTGGACACTATGGACAATTTAGCATGGCCCATCCACCCGAACCTGCACATCTTTGGACTGTGGGAGAACGTTGGAGCACCCGGGGGAAACCCCACGCAGACTTCACACAGTCGCCTGAAGCTGGATTCGAATCCAGATGTTCTGCCAACCTGATGTACAATGGCTCAGTGGTTAGCACTGCTGCCTCACACCACCAGGGACCCTGGTTTGGTCTCAGCTCTGGGCGACTGTCTGTATGAAGTTTGCACATTTTCCCCGTGTCTGTGTGGGGTTACCTCCGGGTGCTCCGGTTTCCTCCCACAATCCAAAGGTGTGCAGGTCAGGTGGATTGGCCACGCTAAATTGTGACAGTGTGCAGGCTAGATGGGTTAATCACGGGAAATGACAGGTTTACAGGGATGGGGCTGGGTCTGGGTGGGATGACCTTTGGAGGGTCGGTGTGCACTCAATGGGCCAAATGGCCTGTTTCCATACTGGGGGTGGGGTCCATGATATAATCTGCCTGCAAAGCACGCAAACAACAATTTTCACTGTATCATAGTACATGTGACAACAACAAAAAAATCCTTCAATCCTGACATGATGCTGGTGTGCTGGCTTTCCCTGAGTTAACTTGAGTTGACATTGATGGGTGAGGGGGTGCTATGTGAATGGAAGCTGGGGTTGGGGTGGACAACGATGGCGCGGTTTAACATTCACATTTCCATTTTCTCTTGTTACTCACCAACTCCTCCTCCAGTTGGATTCCTTCAGGAAGTGGCCATTAGCCACAGATACCACCAAAGGAGAAAGCTTTCCAATGCTCTCAATTTGTTGCGGACGTGTCTGTTCAGTTCCTCTCATCTTACTGCTTCACGATCAACTTAGGGCAGACATTGTTAAATTTGGGAAAGGGGATGAAGAGTGGCAGGTGGTTGAAGATTTTAAACTCAGAACTGCCCCAACACATGACGGTTTTGATGGGACATCTAAATACAGTCTGTGAGCAACAGTTTGTCTCAGGACCTTCTGTTCAGGAAGTAAGGGGTTAAAGGGTCTTGGAGTAAGGGCAGGACTGTGGGATTGAGGGTTAGCTGACCAGTTATGCTGTCACTGAATGGCAGAGTAGATTTATAGAGTCATAGAGTCAGACAGCAGGGTAACAGACCCTTCGGTCCAACTCATCAATGCCAACCCAACATCCCAATCTGACCTAGTCTTATTTGCCAGCATTTGGCCTACATCCTCTTAAACCCTTCCTGTTTGTGTATCCATTCAGATGCCTTTTAAATATTGTAGCTGTACTCACCTCAACCATTTCCTCTGGCAGCTCATTCCATACTCGCACCACCCTCTGCGTGAAAACGTTACCCATTTTCCATCTTTCCCCTCTCAACTTAAACCTATGCCGTCTAGTTTTGAATTCCCCCATTCCAGGGAAAAGACTTTAGCTATTTACCCTACCCACGCCCCTCATGATTTTATAAACCTCTATAAGGTCAGTCCTCAGCCTCTGTTGCTCCAGGGAAAACAGCCCCAGCTTCTCTCTCTCTAGCTCAAACCCTCCAACATCCTTGTAAATCTTTTCTTGATGGGCTGAATGGCTTATTTCTGCTCCTCTGTTTTATGGTCTATAGTGCTGCAATTGGATCGTTCACAGAAAAGTCTGGAGCTCTCTCCTCGGAGTTATCCTGTGATCCGCAGTTTCTGTGCTTGTGAATGTACCCTGACCACATTCTTGCTTGGGGTTGGAGTTTGACAGGAATGATGTCAGAGCTAAGAGCCCATTGGAAGCAAGATGGCCGTTTCCCTGCTCATGCAGCTTGTGTTGACCACGTTGTTACTCTGTCCAAACCTAAGCAAGGATTGCTGGAAAATCTCAGCAAGTCTGGCAGAATCAGTGAGGAGAGATCAAAGTTAACGTTTCAGGTCGCGTAACCGTTCCTCAGAACGCAATTTCGGTATTTTCCCCACTGTCCTGATTGGCTTACAACACTTGACCATCCCCAGGCTCAGATCATGAAAAGTGGTAATAGTTTGAGCAGAATAGGAAGACGCCACAACATAACTTGCAGTGCACTTTAGTTGAAGAGATTTTAGAAAGTTAACCGAAACAAATCACAAATAAACAAACCTAAAGTATGCTGGAGAAGCCCAGCAGGTGTGATAGACTGGTGGAAAGAGAAACAGAGTTAGCCTTGCAAGTTTAATGTGACTCTTCCCCACTTCTGAGTTTCTCCAGCATTCTCTGAGTTTGTCTCAGATTTCCAGTATCTGCAGTACTTTGCCTTTAGGTCTTATGACGAAAGGTGGAAGGTCTTGGATCTGTCCTCATTGAAGAGAAGGCGGCTAAGAGGGGATTTGATAGAGACATATAAGATGACCAGAGGATTAGAGAGGGTGGACAGTGAGGATGATGACATCAGCTTGTACGAGGGGCACAGCTGCAAAATGAGGGGGGGATAGATTTAAGACAGATGTCAGAGGCAGGTTCATTACTCAGAGAGTGCTATGGGCGTGGAATGCCCTACCTGCTAATGTAGTTATCTCAGCCACGTTAGGGGCATTTAATCAGCCCTTAGATAAGCATGTGGATGATGATGGGATAGTATGGGGGAAATGATGTCATGAGGAATTAAGGGCTACGGGGAGAATGCGGGTAAATGGAGTTGAAATGCCCATCAGCCATGATTGAATGGCGGAGTGGACTCGATGGGCCGAATGGCCTTACTTCCACTCCTATGTCTTATTGTCTTATGAATGGGCTTAGATTAGTTCCCAGGTCTGCACAACATCGAGGGCTGAAGGGCCTGTTCTGCGCTGTATTGTTCTATGTTCTATGTGTAAAAAGTGAGGTCTGCAGATGCTGGAGATCAGAGCTGAAAATGTGTTGCTGGTTAAAGCGCAGCAGGTCAGGCAGCATCCAAGGAGCAGGAGAATTCGACGTTTCGGGCCAGAGCCCTTCATCAGGAATGGATGAAGGGCTCTGGCCCGAAACGTCGAATTTCCTGTTCCTTGGATGCTGCCTGACCTGCTGTGCTTTAACCAGCAACACATTTTCAGCTATGTTCTATGTGCCTTAAACCACAAAAGAAAATTCAATAGATCAAAAGTAACTGCTGATTTCCAGTACCCACTATGTTTGGATTTCAGTTTAAATATCAATTTTAACTTCACCTTGATCTGTACCAGCAGAAACTGGTCATGCAAACCAGGCTTCAGTTTCTGGCTAATTTTCGACCCTGCTTCTCTTTACATGTGCCTTTCCTCTCAAAATGCTGCTTCACTCATCGTTCACTTTTCACTGAATTTGACAAGCACCGGGTTTGCTGGGAGCGACATCTTCCAGAAGCCATTCTGCAATTGGGAGAGAATCTGACAGTGTTATATGGAGCTGCCAATGGGTGAAGTATGCTGCAGCCCAGCTCTGGTTATTGAGAGAAGGAAGACAGTATCTAAACAGTATATTTCTCAACTTAAATATATCTTTACAATCAACTAGATACTGTTGGAGCGCAGTCTCTGTTCAAATGTTGAAACCACCACAACCATGACAGACAGCTCCCACAAACAGAAATTAGATTTTGTTAGCTCCTTCTGCAGTTGTACAGGGCCCTGGTGAGACCACACCTGGAGTATTGTGTGTAGTTTTGGTCCCCAAATTTGAGGAGGGACATTCTGGATATTAAAGGAGTGCAATGTAGGTTCACGAGGTCAATTCCCGGAATGGCAGGACTATCATATGTTGAAAGATTGGAGTGACTGGGCTTGTATACATTTGAGTTTAGAAGACTGAGAGGGGATCTGATTGAGACGTATAAGATTATTAAAGGATTGGACACTCTGGAGGCAGGAAGCATGTTGGGTGAGTCCCGAACCAGAGGACACAGTCTAAAAATAAGGGGTAGGCCACTTAGAACAGAGTTGAGGAGAAACTTCTTCACCCAGAGAGTGGTGGGTGTGTGGAATGCTCTGCCCCAGAAGGCTGTGGAGGCCCAGTCTCTGGATACTTTCAAGAAAGAGTTGGATAGAGCTCTTAAGGATAGTGGAATCAAGGGTTATGGGGATAAGGCAGGAACAGGATACTGATTGAGAATGATCAGCCATGATCATAATGAATGGTGGTGCTGGCTCGAAGGGCAGAATGGCCTACTCCTGCAGCTGTGGTATATTGTTTTCAGTGATGTTAATTGAGAAATTAATATTATCCATTAAACTTCAAGTAAGTCCAAATTCTTTGTCAAATGGCATTCATGGCTTCAACTTCACACCTTAGCTCAGAGTCAGCACCTCAGTCAGGGCAGGGCTGTTGAAGGCAATTTGTGCTCATGGCTGGTTTTACTTATTAGCTCATGGGGATGTGGGCATCACTGGCTTGGCCAATGTTTATTTCCTAACCCTAACTGCCCTTGAGAAGGTGGAGGTGAGCCCCTTCCTGAATCACTGTTGTCCACGTGCTGTCAGTAGACCCACCAATGCTGTTAGCAAGGGAGTTCCCGGAGTTTGACCCAGCAACACTGAAGGAATGGTGAGATATTTCTAAGTCAGGATGGTGAGTGGCTTGGAGGGGAACTTCATGGAGGTGCATACACCTTCTACCCATGTCCTTCTAGAAGGTAGAGCTCCTGGGTTTCAAGGTGCTGCCTGAGAATATTTGGTGAATTGCCCCTTCTCAGATGTCAGTGAACTAGATGTGATCAAGTGATCAAGATCATTGTTAATTACTTTTATTCCAGCTGTATTAATTATTAAATTTTAATTCCACCGAGCAGCTCAGATGGGGTTTAACTCATGTCTCCAGGCCTCTGGATTACTTGGCCAGCTATATTACAAGTAAAAAATGAGGTCTGCAGATGCTGGAGATCACAGCTGAAAATGTGTTGCTGGTCAAAGCACAGCAGGCCAGGCAGCATCTCAGGAATAGAGAATTCGACGTTTCGAGCATAAGCCCTTCATCAGGATTCCTGATGAAGGGCTTATGCTCGAAACGTTGAATTCTCTATTCCTGAGATGCTGCCTGGCCTGCTGTGCTTTGACCAGCAACACATTTTCAGCTATATTACAATGCTACATCTAGGAGATGACAGGGTTAGCACTGCTGCCTCACAGCACCAGGAGCCCCAGTTTGATTCCACCCTCAGATGAATGTCAATGTGGTGTTTGCACATCCTCTCTGTGTTTGCGTGGGCTCCCTCCCACAGTCCAAAGATGTGCAGGTTAGGGTGGATTGGCCGTGCTAAATTCCCCATAGTATCCGGGAAATGCAGGTTAGGTGGGTTAGCCATGAGAAAGGTGGGGTTACAGAGATAGGGTAGGGGGTCGCATCTGGGAGGGATGCTCTTTGGGAGGGTTGGTGTGGACGTGATGTGTAGAATGGTCTGCTCCCACCCTGTGGGGATTCTATGCTATCTTTGCCTGGTCTTTTCATTTATGCTTTCCAGTCTTTGATGTCAATTTATTTTATGCAAATTTCTCATCACTTTGATTGGCTCCAAGTCTTGCACGTGTCTGGCATTTAAAATAAAAAAACATCTCCTGGGATCACCTTTGTCGCACTGAGTGGAGTCAAGTTGATACTGGATTGCGATGACCGCTCAATGTTATTACCCTTCTTACACTCCCTGTTGAATCTCACATCATCCATTCGGTGGAGATGGTAAATTGTTGGCTAGTGCCTATACACCTGTCTGTCAGTGTGAGCCAATGCCTTCAGAGAGGCGATAAGGATATCGAAAAGAGGAAAATTACAGAGGCCGTTTGGCTGACTACAACATTATAAACGGCAGCTCACAACTTTCCTCATCAAACATTTACCAGTGAGATTTTTGAAGTTACTCCTTTTCCTTTGATACCAAGCTTGAGTAAGACAACATTTCAGCTTTGCAATGCTCAGTGTGATGGGGTGAACATCAAAGCGCTCCCTGAGCTTGGTGCATTTACAGAAGCTGATGTGCTCACTGTGTAGCTTCGTCACATGGGAGCCGAGAGAACTGCTCGAGCTCTGCCTCAATCATGTAATTTTTCCCAGAGGGTCCCTACGCCCACAGAATCAGCACTGTCAGCTGCAAGACATGTTGTTCCTGATAAGTGCCTCACCCACCAATTTGCTGTTTACTAAAGCAGCCTGGTTTTGGAACATTCAGTGAGCGCAGGCACTTAGATCACAAGACCAGGAAATTTGTAAAGTGTGTGCTAATGACATTATCCTGGACAACTGGTGACAATAATCCATAGAGAACTATTTCAGATTCAGATCATGTAGTCCCAGTGTAGTAGCTTTCACAACATGTTTTCATATTTATCTAAATCAGCAGCACAATGATAGGCTAGCGCACTCCAGCAGTGAGGGGATGCAAAGAAATTTCATGTCAAAATATGATTAAAGTTTGGAGCAGCAGGCTGTTTACTGTTTACTTCATAGAAACATGGAAAATAGGTGTGGGAGTAGGCCATTTGGCCCTTCAAGCCTGCATTCCCATTCAATAAGATCAAGACTGATCATGCAGTCTCAGCAGGCAGAAGCGAGCACTGCAGATGCTGGAGATGAGAGTCAAGATTAGAGTGGTGCTGGAAAAGCACAGCATGAGCATTCCTGATGAATGCCCGAAACGTCGATTCTCCTGCTCCTCGGATGCTGCCTGACCTGCTGTGCTTTTCCAGCACCGCTCTAATCTGGATGCAGTCTCATTCCTGCTTTCCCTCCGTACTCCGTGATCCCTTTGGTTGCAAGGGCCATGCTTAGCTCCTTCTTGAATATACTTAATGAACCGGTCCCAACAGCTTTCTGTGGTGGAGAATTCCACAGGCTCGTGACTCTTTGAGTGAAGCGATCCTTCCTCAGCTCAGCCCTGAATGGCTTACCCCTATTGGACCACGAACCCCAGGTTAGGACTTCCCCGACATTGGGTACATTCTTCCCACATCCAACCTGTTCAGTCCCATCAGGAATTCATATGTTTCCATGAGATTCCCTGCTCATTCTTCTGATTTCCAGTGAGTTAAAGCCCAGTCTTACCTCATATGTCAGTCATGAGGTGCTAGCAAAGTTAGTGTAAGATTAGTTGTGGTAATTATATTTGTTCTTTATCACTTCATACATTCACTTTGCAGTTAAAGACTGAGACAAATTCTGCCAGTGTCCATCTGACTCTATCCTTCCAAAGATAAAACGATTTAGAACCTTGAGATTCAGTGTGATAGTTAATCGGCAGCTCATTTAAACATCCAGCCCCCCACCCCCCACATCACAATGACCGGGGAGATAGAAAGGAGAAACAATATAAATATATTGGGGGTGGGGGTGGGGGGGAGGGAAAGAGTAGAAGGTTATGCTGATCTCAAAATGAAAGACTCACATTTACCTGGCTCATTTCACAGTCACCTATGCCCTTAAGCCCTTTACAGCTCTTCAAGTAATTTTGAAAAGACCTCTGTCTTGTATTGTTGTACAAATTGCACACAGCAAAGTCTGTCAGAAATTGATGTGGTAACTCCCAGGTTATCAGTGACATCGCTTGAGGGATAACGATTGGCCAGAGCAACCCGCCAGCCTGCTTCAAAATAACGACACAGGGTCATTTATGTCTGTGTGCGATAACAGGTAGGCCTCAGTTAAACACTTGATGCAATTGAGAGCATTGTTCTAATGGGAGATCTACTCTCTAGTGAGAGAACAATAATAGAGTTTGTTGTACATAACAAGACTTTGAAGCCAGTAAGTGAGGATATTTACCTGGAGTGTTACACACCATGTCATGTTTGGACTGAGTTAAAAATCACACAACACCAGGTTATAATCCAACAGGTTTGATCGGAAGCACACTAGCTTTCGGAGCGATCACCTGATGAAGGAGCGTCGCTCCGAAAGCTAGTGTGCTCCCAGTTAAACCTGTTGGACTATAACCTGGTGTTGTGTAAGTTTTAACTTTGTACACCCCAGTCCAACACCAGCATCTCCAAATCATGTTTGGACTGAAGTAACTTCTATAGCTGCTAACTGCACGATGTCTGAAACAACTCTTTTTAATTAAGAGTTGTCATGATGAGGAGTTGGGTATAAAATCTCCATATTTGTCTTTGCTATTACAACAAAGTGTAGCCTACATCTGTCCTTTTGCACTGATCCTCAGGTAGCAGCAGATAGATGGGGAACATCACCCCCTGCAGTTCCCTCCGAGCCACTCACCACCCTGACTTGGAAATATATTGCCGGTCCTTCACTGTTACTGGGTCAAAATCCTGGAACTCCGTCCCCCTATCAGCACAGCTGGGGTTACCTACACCAAATGGACTGCAGCTCACCCCCACCATCTTGAGGGCAATTAGTCATGGGCAATAAATTAGCCAGCGCTGCTCATGGCCCCAAGAACGAATTAAAAAGACACGTTACAAGCCCCAAACATTGTTCAAGGATTTCTGACATTAACCAGACCATAGCATCTGAAGGGATTGATAAATCTGCTTCAGTACTCAGTTTAAAACTCGTTGCTGTCCTGCAGGTCCGTACATCAAGCAAGTACAATTCTTGTTATTGACTGGGAAGGGCTCATCCTGTACCACAGCCTCCCATACCACTGGGATTTCTGTGTGCTGCTGTGGTCTGTGTTTAATTTTCTCTCCCTCTCTCACATCCACTGAAAGCTCTCACTAAAACTGCTGAGTGGGTTCCTGTGCCAGTGGACACCCTCCATGGATTTCCCTCTGCCCTGTTCTGTTGCACACTTGCTATTGTCGTACTTTCCGAGGGTTTGTTTCCTCCTCATCGCTGTGAGTTGTTTCATTTCTGAAATATTTCACTTACTGCGGCTGATTGATTTCTTCCTGTTGCTAACAGTGTCATGCACTGCCAGCCTTCTCCCGTGCTCCCTTCAGTGTCATGCACTGCCAGCCTTCTCCCGTGCTCCCTTCAGTGTCATGCACTGCCAGCCTTCTCCCGTGCTCCCTTCAGTGTCATGCACTGCCAGCCTTCTCCCGTGCTCCCTTCAGTGTCATGCACTGCCAGCCTTCTCCCGTGCTCCCTTCAGTGTCATGCACTGCCAGCCTTCTCCCGTGCTCCCTTCAGTGTCATGCACTGCCAGCCTTCTCCCGTGCTCCCTTCAGTGTCATGCACTGCCAGCCTTCTCCCGTGCTCCCTTCAGTTCTGTGCAGGCTTTCCTGTTCCACCCTCTACTGCCTGTTTACACATCAAAATCTATTTGCTCGTTGGCTCCTATCAGCACTAGGCCTCACTGTGGGGATTTAGCACAGCTTTTTAAGACCATAGCAGCAGATCTAGGCCATTCAGCCCATCAAGGAGGAGATAGTGAGGACTGCCGATGCTGGAGATCAGAGCTGAAAATGTGTTGCTGGAAAAGCGCAGCGGATCTAGGCCATTCAGCCCATCAAGCCTGCTCCACCATTCAATAAGCTCATCACTGACCTGATTATCCTCAACTCCACTTTCCGACCTTTCCCTGCACTCCTCGATTCCTTTCACTGATTAAAAATGTTTCTATCACAGCCTGAATATACTTAATAATCCATTAAGTCAAGCTTTGTTTAAATTTAAACCAGGCAGGTTGTCTTTGAAGAGATGTTTTTTAATCAGCAATATTGACCAATCCTGGGATGAGAGGATTTGTGATGAGCCTTGCATAACTGGAGAAGGTTATCGGCTCCACCTCAGCAATGAGTTCGGCTGCACAGGCAATCTCTGTCCCTCGCTCCTGGGAGAGTGACATCACATTTGGAAAGATACTTAATGAATAGCACATACATACAGTTTCTTTCTCTCTTTCTGTCTGTCTCTGTCTCTCTCTCACAGACTCACTCTCGGACACACACACACACACACACACACACACACACACTCACACACAGACAGACAGACACACACACACAGACACACATACAGACACACACACTCAGACACATGCAGACACAAACACACACAGCCCCCCACACACACGCACACACACAGTCTCACACACACACGCAGACACACACACACACACACAGATACACACACATACACACATAGACACACACACAGATACACATTATTTGGAAAGATAGTTAATGAAGAGCATGCTCACACAGTCTTTCTCACACACACACACACATACACACACACACACACACACACACACACACACACGCAGACACACACACACACACACACACACACACACATCAAGCATAGACATCTGGGATTGAGTGAGTCCTGAGAAGAGTATAAAGGAAGTAGGAGTATACTTAAGAGGGAAATCAGGAGGGCAAAAAGGGAGGGGACATGAGATAGTTTGGCAAATAGAGTTCAGGAGAAACCAATGAGATTTTACAAAGGCATTTAGGGCAAATGAGTAACCAAGAAGCAGACAGGGCCTCTTAAAGATCAGCACGGCAGAGTTTTAATGGAACCACGGGAATTACTAAATAATTTCTTTGCATCAGTATTTACTGTGGAGAAGGACATGGAAGCCAGAGAACTTGGGGAAATAATTTTGAGGTCTTGAAAAGAGTGCATTGTTATGCAGGAGGTCTGAAAATGCAGAAAGGTAGATAAAACCGAGGGACCTGATCAGGTGTTTCCCAGAATTTTGTGGGAAGCCACAGAAGAGATTGCTGGGCCGCTAGCTGAGATATTTTTTTAGATTAGATTACTTACAGTGTGGAAACAGGCCCTTCGGCCCAACAAGTCCACACCGACCCGCCGACGCGAAACCCACCCATACCCCTACATTTACCCCTTACCTAACACTACGGGCAATTTAGCATGGCCAATTCACCTGACCCGCACATCTTTGGACTGTGGGAGGAAACCGGAGCACCCGGAGGAAACCCACGCAGACACGGGGAGAACGTGCAAACTCCACACAGTCAGTCGCCTGAGGTGGGAATTGAACCCGGGTCTCTGGCGCTGTGAGGCAGCAGGGCTAACCACTGTGCCACCGTGCCGCCAAATCATTGATAGTCACAGGTGAGGTTCTGGAAGACTGGAAGTTGGCTAAGGTGGTGCCTCTATTTAAGAAAGGCTGTAAGAAAAAGCCAGGGATCTATATACACCAGTGAGCCTGAAGTCAGTGGCGGGTAAATAGCTGGAGGGGATTCTGAGGGACAGGATTTACTTGCAATTGGAAAAGCAAGGACTGATTAGGGATAGTTTGCATGACTTTGAGTATGGGAAATCACCTCTCACTAACTAGATTGAGTTTCTTGAGGATGTAACTGAAAAGATCATTGAAGGCAGAGTGTAGGCATTGTCTACTTGGCCTTTGGTAAAGCCTTTGATAAGGTTCCTCATGGTAGACTAATTAATAAAGTAAGATCACGGGATTCAGGGAGAACTTGCTAATTAGATACAAGATTGGTTTATGTTAGGAGACAGAGGGTGGTGGAGGAAGGTTAGATTAGATTCCCTACAGTGTGGAAACAGGCCCTTCAGCCCATCAAGTCCACACCGACGAGTAGCCCACCCAGACCCATTCACCTACACCCTACTAATGCACCTAACACTACGGCCAATTCATCTGACCTGCACATCTTTGGACTGTGGGAGGAAACCCACGCAGATACAGAGAGAATGTGCAAACTCCACACAGACAGTCGCCCAAGGCTGGAATCGAACCCGGGTCCCTGGTGCTGTGAGGCAGCAGTGCTAACCACTGTGCCACCCTGATTGCTTTACAGACTGGAGGCCTGTGATCAGCAATATTCTACAGGGATCAGTACTGGGTCCACCTTTGATTATTATCTATAGAAATTATTTGTTTGAGAATTTAGGTGGTCTTTTCAATATTTCACTTTCACCTTTGACATCGTTTTTATTCAAACAGATGTGAAGTATGGAACATTTGATGTTATTCCCTGACACATGTTGCCTTCCCATTATTACTTATTCATTCACAGGGTGAGGACATCACTTACCAGGTCAGCATTTATTGTCCATCCCTAATTGCCCAGAGAGCAGTTACGAGTTAACCACATTGCTGTGGGCGTGGAGTCACGTGTAGGCCAGACTAGGTTGGGATGGCAGTTTCCTTTCCCTGAAGGACTTTAGTGAAGATGGATTTTTCCGACAATCATTAGATTCTTACTTCCAGACCTTTCTTTACTGAATTCGAATTTCACCATCTGGTTTGGCAGGATTGGAATCCGAGCCAGCAGAACATTTCCTAGGTCTCTGCACTAACATTCCAGCGATAATACCAGGAGCCCATTGCCTCCTATCTCTCTGGCAAGACCTGTGAATGCATCATTGAGAAGAGATGTCCCACATGCCTCCGGCTTGAATCTATCTGAAAGACACAACCTAACATTGCCATGTTGATGCTGACGAGGTGCTGAAGAAATCTCCAGGTGGTTGATAACTACTGTCAAAGCAGCTAACAGATGAAAACCTTTGCAGTTCTCAGATTCTCTTATTGTTCCACGTCAAAGGCATTTCCAAGGGAGGAGCAGAATGTAACAGAAAATTAATTAACAGTTAAAAACCGTTTGAACCTAATCGGCGTAACTTTGAGAATCGCAGATGCATTCAGTCACTGCTCTCACTTTCCTGGTCTCAATGTGCATAGAAATTACTTGAGAAAAAATATCATTTAATCCCAAGCAATGACTTGTGACATTGAGACACGTGGGTTCTTGGCATGTCTGGTTTGCGACCGAAGCATTTCGAATCCCAAAATTCATCACAGCCACCTCACAACAGGCTGTGTTCTCTGCAAGTGCTGGAATGCGTTGGCTAGCATACCCCCTTGTGTTACAAGCCATTCAGCACAACAGATTCAGCACACCAAATTCCCCCCACTCTTCTTCCTGTAACCCCCACCCACCCCTTTGTGTGCTCCTTTCTGTCTGCTGCTTTCCCTTGTATGCCTCCAGGCCTGTCCCTCGTGTTAGTGTGGCGCACGTTCCCATCATTCTCTGGGCCCAGAGTTACATTGGAATTCGTTGTTGAGTTTCTCCTCATCTCTTTGTCGGGATGTCCCTCTGGTATATTTCCTGAGGGGTTCTTCTGGCCTCACGAGCTCAGGTGGTTGCAGAATTTCCCTGTCCCCAGTGGCAGGCTTGCAGCTGGCAATGGCACTCAATTCAGAAGGATTCGGGCCTGCACAAATCCTATCCATCCCCACCAGGCTCTGGAGTAGAAGGCTCAAAGTTAACTAGCTGCCCGGAAACCATTTACACACCACTTCACGATAGGCCCGAGGCCTTTTGAGGCACCGTGGTAGTGTCCCTACCTCTGAGACAGGAGGCCCAAGTTCAAGTCTCACCCGTGCTATGACATTTCTCTGAACAGGTTGATTAGAAAATACCCCTACCACTGGGAGCCCCTCGCAATGAGGGGTGCACGTGAGGTAAACCCTAAGATGAAATGTAGCTTCTCACCTCAGGATGGGCCCTTGATCGAAGGAATTTAGTGTTTGATCATGAGCAGCAACAATAGGAGGGCGTGCCCACTGAGAATTACCCTCTGGCCTTTGCCTCTGAATTGCTGTAGCTCTCTCCTGTGATCCCCTTAACCCCAAGAACACCACCACCACCCCCACCCACCATGAAACCCTGTCACTCCAGGAGCTGGTGAAGGTTGCTATGCTGGTAGTGGCCATCGTGTGGCAGCATTGAGGGTGAGAGATGCTCGCTCTGATTGGTCAGAAAATCTCACTGGCCCAGACTTGGAATGTAACGCATTCAGAACTATTCCCAAAATAGCACACACCTTCCAGGTCTGTGTGGATTAATGCTGCATACAATATGACAAAGAGCTCAATGATTCTGTTCCCCAAACCTGATAGTTTTAGTCAATCAATTGACCAATGGGGAGGCTGTAATATTTTGCATTCATCAATCTCTATAACGTAACATGTTTCATTTTGTGCCATGATGTGGAGGTGCTGGTGTTGGAGAGGGGAGCAAAGTTAAGAATCACACAACACCGGGTTATAGTCCAACAGAGTTATTTGGAAGCAAACAGCTGAGTTGGAAGGGTCATTTTCAGATGTTCCGTCACCATAGTAGGTAACATCATCAGTGAGAGTCCCTGGACGATACACTGGCGGTATGGCCTGCTTTCTATTTATGTGTTTAGGTTTACTTGGGTTGGTGATGTCATTTCCTGTGGTGATTTCATTTCCTGTTCTTTTTCTCAGGGACTGGTAAATGGGATCCAAGTCAATGTGTTTGTTGATAGAGTTCCAGTTGGAATGCCATGCTTCTAGGAATTCTCGTGCATGTCTCTGTTTGGCTTGTCCTAGGATGGATGTGTTGTCCCAGTCAAAGTAGTGTCCTTCCTCATCTGTATGTGAGGATACTAGTGAGAGAGGGTCATGTCTTTTTGTGACTAGTTGATGTTCTTGTATCCTGGTAGCTCGTTTTCTGCCTGTTTGTCCAATCTAGTGTTTGTTACAGTTCCTACCAGGTATTTTGTAAATGACATTAGCTTTTCTTGTTGACAATAAAATTTACAAAATACCGTAACTCTATCAACAACACCTTGACTTGATCCCATTTACCAGTCCCTGAGATAAAGAAAAGGAAATAACATCATCACTGGAAATGACATTGCCACAGAAAATGGCTTCACAAACCCAAAGAACCCTATACACATAAATAGAAGGTGGGCCATATCAGCAGTGCTTCATCCGGAGGCTCACTGAAGATGTTACCTAGTATGGTGATGAAATGTCTGAAAACAAACCTTCTAGCTCAGTGAGCAAACCTACATCCAGAACCTCAACCTGAGCTACAAACCCTCTCAAAACTCGCTAACAAATAGCTTTCGGAGTGCTACTCCTTCATCAGGGAGCTCTGGAGCAGGTTCAGAAGACACAGAAGGTACAGCAAAAGATTACAGTCTCATGCAACTGAACTGATAAACTGAACAAATCTAGGTTTGGTCAATATATTGTTGCAGTTTTTGCTATCTTTCCCCAGTAATCTTTTGTGTCTATGATCCTGCTCCATAACCACCTGACGAAGGAGCAGCGCTCTGAAAGCTAGTGCCTCCAAATTAACCTGTTGGACTATAACCTGGTGTTGTGGGATTTATAGCTTACAGTGTTTCATGTATTGAGTCCGAAGTATCTCACCCACTGAAACATGGAATCACAGAAGTTTTATGAGGATCAGGAGGTTATTCGATCCATCACGTCTGCACTGGGTCTTCAAACGACCAACATGATTTAATGCTATTCTCCACCCTTTCCCCATTGTCTTCCTCTTGTCCCATTAACAAGGGCTGTCATGGGCCAGCACAGTCTTGCTGGGCCGAACAGCCTGTTCCTGTACCGTACTGTTCTTTGCTCCTTGCTGTTTAAGGCCTAACATATCGCAACAACAAAGAGCATCAGTCAGTGGCTGAATTGGGTAGATGCAAAATTCCCGAAATAGGTATAGCTCCATCACTTACAATATTCAAGACCTGGCTTTAGATTATTTCCATTCCTTGAAGGTTTTAATTCTAGGAATATCATCACAGAGGACTATGCCTCATTTACCTCTTGCTACCCATATAATATGTTGGTGGAACATGGGTTTTACATTATTCAAGAAACCAACACAACTAAAGCAGAGCATTAACGGAGAAATTAGATGTGCCTTCAAGGACGAAGAGAATAAGTGTTTATGATGGTAGATTTAGATAGACTCACAGAATCATAGAGATGTACAGGAGGGAAACAGACCCTTCAGTCCAACCAGATTTCCTAAATTAACCTTGTCCCATTTGCCAGCACTTGGCCCATATCCCTCCAAACCCTTCCTATTCATATACCCATTCAGATGCCTTTTAAATGTTGTAATTGTACCAGCCCCCACCACTTCCTCTGGCAGGTCATTCCATACACACACCACCCTCTGTGTGAAAAAGTTGCTCCTTAGGTCCCTTTTAAATTTTTCCACTCTTACCTTAAACTTATGCCATCTAATTTTGGGCTCCCCTGCCCTGGGGAAAAGACCTTGTCTATTCACCCTATTCCCTATGATTTTATAAACCTCTATAACGTCATGCTAACCACCCTATATTCCAGGGAAAACAGCCCCAGTCGAATCAGCCTCTCCCTGTAGCTCAAACCCTCCGACCCTGGCAACATCCTTGTAAATCTTTTCTGACCCCTTTCAAGTTTAACATCTTTCCGAAAACAGGAGTCTAGAATTGAATGCAATATTCCAACAGTGGCGTAAGTAATACCCTATGCAGCTGCAACATGACCTCCCAACTCCTGTACTCAATACTCTGACCAATAAAGGAAAGTATACCAAATGCCTTCTTCACTATCCTATTGACCTGCACCTTCACTCTCAAGGAGCTATGAACCTGCACTCCAAGGTCTCTTTGTTCAGCAACACTCCCTAGGACCTTACCATTAAGTGTATTAGTCCTGCCTTGATTTAACTGCAGCACCTCACATTTATCTAGCTTCAACTCCAACTGCCACTCCTTGGCCCATTAGCCCATGTGATTAAGATCCCATCATAGTCTGAGGTCACCCTCTTCACTGTCCACCACACCTTCAATTTTATGAGTCAGTGTAACAACACTGAGGCTTTAAGAGTTGTATTTACCCTGGTTTTATATTTGAAGAGAGGTTTTAAGGCAGGGCTATTGAGTCACTAGAGTTGTGAGGCCTTAGATTTTTTTCTTTAAAGTTGGAGCAATAGAAGCAGTCGGCATGGGTCAAACGTGCGCAGAATCAGGAGTTTTCGCTTCAGTAGTAGTTGTTGCTAAGGTTTTGAAGAGGTGGGAGCTGATTTTTTCCCTCTCTCAGTTACAGCTAAAAGTTGCGGGTTCTCTCCCTGGAACTGGAGTTACATATCAGACACTCTGTTTTCTGAATTTGCCTTTTGCCAATGGTGTGTTCACGGATGTTAATATCTTAGAACATGTATTATTCTGTTTCCTTTGCCAATGGAGTTAGGTTATTCCAGTTTCTTCTTTCTTGTATTATAAGGTGAGGATAAATTGCGTTTTGCTTCTAATCTGACAAGCCAAATTGCATTTTGGAACACAACAGCTCACACTTACCTTTAAGGTAAGACAAGGTTAGACTCCAGGCTATCTCCTCAATGTCTTATGAGGGGGGTTTGGCCCGAGGTATGACAGACAGGATTGGGGGCGAGGGGGGCGAATGCTTTAGAGGCAATCGTTGACTGGCTAGGACAAATGGCCCTACTTCAGTGGCATATATCTAATGTAATGGAGGTGAAAGTGAGGTCTGCAGATGCTGGAGATCAGAGCTGAAAATGTGTTGCTGGAAAAGCGCAGCAGGTCAGGCAGCATCCAAGGAGCAGGAGAATCAACGTTTCGAGCATAAGCCCTTCTTCACATTTTCAGCTCTATATCCAATGTAATGCCTCACTCCCTTCCAAAGGACAGCATCCCAGTTATACAAAGGGTTAACTGATGAAGCCTTGCTGTACCCACTCTGCCCTGTTAGAAAATGAAATACGTGCATCAAAGGCTAATTGCTGAAATCTATTGATTCAAGTGTCTTTTTAAAGAATCTATTAACATTCTTTACAAATATTTATCAAATTACATACAGTATCCATTTACCACATTAATCAACTTCACGATCAACAGCATCTTCTGTGTTCCTTTCCCACTAAAGGTTACAGATGAGAGAATTTCATTAAAGAACTCATCTGCTTATCTCTGTATTGTAATTACAGCAAATCAACTAAGCTGAAGAAAAGAATAAATTGGCAGTCTTGCCAGGATTAAAAAAAAACTGCTGATGAACACTAACAATTGCAAGGCTGCTTTATTGTTTACAGCTCTTGTTAACAATTCATTAGGGCTATTGGGAAAGTCTGAAAGTAAAAAACGATTTCATACATGGGACATCAATATAGAGGGGTAGTTCGGCTTTCTGATTCAGGTGATTATGTTTTATTCACCAGTGGAGTGTGTGTATCCCTGGCTGGGCCAGCAATTATTTTCCTTCCCTAATTGCCCTTGAGAAGGTGGTGATGAGCTGCCTTCTTGAACCGCTGCAGTCCATGTGCTGTGGGCTGACTTGCAATGCTCTTTTATAGAATTCCTACAGCATGGAATTCCTACAGTGGGCCAGTGGCCCATTGAGTCCACACCGACCCTCTAAAGGACAGCCCACCCCGAACCAAGCCCTGCATGGCTGACTGACCTAGCCTGCACGTCCCTGAACACCATGGGCAATTTAGCATGGCCAATTCACCTGACCTGCACATTGTTGGACTGTGGGAGGAAACCGGAGCACCTGGAGGAAACCCACGCAGACACGGGGAGAATGTGCAAGCTCAACGCAGACAGTCATAGAGATGTACAGCATGGAAAAAGACCCTTCAGTCCAACCCGTCCAGATATCCCAACCCAATCTAGTCCCACCTGCCAGCACCCAGCCCATATCCCTCCAAACCCTTTCTATTCATATACCCATCCAAATGCCTCTTAAATGTTGTAATTGTACTAGCCTCCACCACATCCTCTGGCAGCTCATTCCATACACGTACCACCCAACTGTGTGAAAACGTTGCTCCTTATGTCTCTTTTATATCTTTCCCCTCTCATCTTAAACCTATGCCCTCTAGTCAGTCACTTGAGGGTGGAATCGAACCCGTGTCCCTGGTGCTGTGAGGCAGCAGTGCTAACCACTGAGCCACCGTGCCACCCTTAGGGAAGGGATTCCAGGATTCTGACCCAGCGACTCAGAAGGAATTGTGATATATTTCTAAGTCGCAGTGAGTGGTTTGGAGAGGAGCTTAAAGATGGTGGTGTTCCCACAAGTCAAATAGCAGTATGAACTCAACACTGAGCCAAGCTGTCACTTGCTGAGGTACGTGTTCTCCAGGGAAAGCTGGATAGGGAAGGGTTTAGTTGTAGTAGTCAAGAATTCAGATCCCAGTTTGGTGATGCTGTGGTCAAGCTCCTGACCTGACAATGTGCCATTTGAGAGGTTCAAATCCTCCCACTGCAAACATGCATTGCCAGAGAAACTAACCACAGACACAGTACAGCTGAAACACCAACCATACAAACTGGTTCATTAACATTTCGGAGGATTGGTGTGGACTTGTTGGGCCGAAGGGCCTGTTTCCACACTGTAGGAATTCTAATTCTCAAAAATATTTTAAGGAGGACAAACTGCTCCGACTACCCCTGTACTAGCTTCCATGAGACTTCGAGTCCTTTGTTGCTTGATCAAGTTTGAACAGGCAAATCTCAGGACAGCTCAGCAAGATGAGGAATAGGGCCTTTTCTCTACACAGCCTAAGGAGGTGAAACAGAGTTTTAAGTTCATTAGATAGAAACGCTGATAAACCTGTTTCCTCCAATCCATTCCAAGTTGAAATATTCGGGGGATTGTCAGCCTCGTCATATGTTGAGTATGAGGGCCCAGAGAAAGGGCAGGAATTCAATACTGCTCGGTATTTTTTGCAAGGCCTCAATTGGTCTTTCAGCCTAAACAAAATGGCTGGCCACAAATCTCAGTGCCACCACTGAAACTGTGCTCAGTTTGCCCATCAGGAACACTGCTCCTGCTATGAGCCAAGCAGAAACCGGTGAGAGACAACAGAGAGGGCGTGCTGGGGAAACTCAGCAAGTCTGGCAGCATCTCTGGAGAGAAAGACAGATGTTCTGAGTGCTATATGTCTCATCTTCTGTGTTTTGTGTTGCAGAGTTGCTTATGACTCATCTTCAGATCACAGAAGAAGACTCATATCAGCCTTGAAGTGTTCTTCTCTCTCTATGGATGCTGCCAGATCTGCTGAGTTTCTCCAGCACTTTTTTTTTTGCAAATTTATAGCATTGACTTAGAGTAATAGAGTCGTAGAAATGTACAGCATGGAAACAGACCCTTCAGCCCAACTCATCCGTGCTGACCAGATATCCTAAATTAATCTAGTCCCATTTGCCAGCACTTGGTCTATATCCCTCTAAACCCTTCCCATTCATATACCCATCCTGATGCCTTTTAAATGTTGCAATTGTACCAGCCTCCACCACTTCCTCTGGCAGCTCGTTCCATACACACACCACCCTCTGTGTGAAAAAGTTTCCCCTTAGGTCTCTTTTATATCTTTCCCCTCTCACCCTAAACCTATGCCCTCTAGTTCTGGACTTCCCCACCCCAGGGAGAAGACCTTGTCTATTTATCCTATCCATACCCCTCATAATTCTGTAAATCTCTATAAGGTCACCCCTCAGCCTCCAACACTTCAGGGAAAACAGCCCCAGTCTGTTCAGCTTCTCCCTGTAGCTCAAACCCTCCAACCCTGGCAACATCCTGATAAATCTTTTCTGAACCCTTTCAAGTTTCACAACATCCTTCTGATAGGAAGGAGACTAGAATTACATATTATATTCCAAAAATGGCCTAACCAATGTCCTGTACAGTGGCAACATGACCTCCCAACTCCTGTACTCAATACTCTGACCAATAAAGGAAAGCATACCAAACGCCTTCTTCACTATCCTATCTACCTGCGACTCCACTTTCAAGGAGCTATGAACCTGCACTCCAAGGTCTCTTTGTTCAGCAACACTCCCTAGGACCTTACCATTAAGTGTATAAGTCCTGCTCTAAGATTTACTTTCCCAAAATGCAGCACCTCGCATTTATCTAAATTAAACTCCATCTGCCACTCTTCTGCCCATTGGCCCATCTGAACACTTTAGTTAAACGTGTCCATTCAACAAACTGGTCAGTCAGGAACCCAGACACATTCCTTTTGGATTTTACAGAGTATGCTTTGTGAATGCTTAAATGGGATCTATTTTTCCGCCAAAATTTCTGTTCCAGTTTTGAGATCTCTGCTAAAACATGGAGCAAATGTAGCAGGATGGGATGCTCTTAGGACCGATGGACTGAATGGCCTGCTTCCAAACAATAGGGACTTTATGATAAAATGCTGGTAAATCCCTTCTGCGCCCAGTGTAGTGCAATCATATCCTTCCTGTAATTTGAAGTCTATTATATCTGATTATTTTTAAAATTCATTTGAGACACCTTAGTGCATCTGGAGACACCAGATGCATCAGAAATGCATGCCCACCTCTTTATAATGTTCTTCCCTTTCATTCTGCGGTCTCTGAGGATAGGAAACTGTTTGAGAAACCCTCGAGTATCCAGTGCATGTTGCAGCATGTGGGGCAGCTCCACAGCAGATCATCATTAGCGCTGCTCTGACTCGGAGGAAGTTCCGAAGGAAGGATTTGAACAACTCATAATTAGTAATGACACCAGCAAAGGATTAACCCTTACTTTGATGGCCAGCAGAGAGTTGCATCAGGCAGTAAGAAGTCTTTGCTGTGGTCGAAGCCTCTATAGCCCAACAGTATGTGAAAATTCCATCAGGGCCCTCTTTGCCAGTGTGAGGTATTTAGATTAGATTACTTACAGTGTGGAAACAGGCCCTTCGGCCCAACAAGTCCACACCGACCCGCCGAAGCGCAACCCACTCATACCCCTACATTTACCCCTTACCTAAACACTACGGGCAATTTAGCATGGCCAATTCACCTGACCCGCACATCTTTGTGACTGTGGGAGGAAACCAGAGCACCTGGAGGAAACCCATGCAGACACGGGGAGAATGTGCAAACTCCACACAGTCAGTTGCCTGAGGCGGGAATTGAACCCGGGTCTCTGGCGCTGTGAGGCAGCAGTGCTAACCACTGTGCCACCGCGCCGCCCACAGCCAGTCCAAGCAAGAAGGTGCCAAACTCGATTCCTGATGTGTACGCAGTTAACCCATTATCGTCTGAGGCTGTTCCAAATGATCTCCAGTGCCTCTGATAGAGAAGGGACAGAGAAAGAAAATACTCAGTCACTGCTTCTCTTCCTGAATACTTCAGCTGTTAGCACTCTCACCTCTGAAACAGATTATGGGTTCAACCCAAAATTCCACAGCATCCCTGAAGTGCCGAAACAGGCCATTCGGACCATCAAATCCGCACCACCCCTTCAAAGAGCATCCCACCCAGTCCCAGTACCCCCCGCTCTATTTCCGTAACCCTGCATTTCCCATGGCTAACTCACTTATACATCTCTGGACACGATGACCAATTGAGCATGCCCAATCCATCTAACCTGCACATCTATGGACTGTGAGAGGAAACCGGAGCACCCGGAGGAAATTCACGCAGACACGGGGAGAACGTGCAAACTCCACACTGAGAATCTGAAATTGAACCCGGGTCCCTGGGGTGGTGAGGCAGCAGTGTTAACCACTGTTGGGTGGACAGTCCACTGGGTGGGAGTACTGTGCTATCGGAGACGTCAACCAGAAGCCAAACCAAAGGACTACCTACCTTCTGAGGTGAATGCCAGACATTCGTGGTACAGTTTTAAAGAAAAAAATGGGTGAATTATTCTTGGTGCCTCTGTAAAACTTTCCCTTAACCAACATCACAAGGACAGATGCGTTGGTTGTAATCGTTTTTCTGTTAATGGGTAAATTGGTTGTCTCATTCCCTAGATTTGAAAAGTAACGTGCTAGTTGTAAAGTGTTTCAGAATACCTTGAGGTAATGGAAGGTGTAACACAAACGTGCATGTTCTTGGAAGCGTGCGAGTTGGTTGTGTTATCTGACCTCGGGACAGGGCTTGGGTGTAATGCCATTCACAATGTTCCGATGTTGGGTTTACGCACAAGGAACAAGCGTTTGGCAGGGATTCGGAGCGCTCCCACTGTTTTTACAGGAGGTCTCCCACCGGAAATGGGTCTAGGATGATGGGGGAATCACAGAGATCCAAACAGTTGGGATCTGAATCTCTGAGAGCCTTGATTGTCTTTATCATTCCAGCCGGCTGCAAGTGTAGATATTTCCCTAACCAACCTGTGCACAGATGGTGTGACACACATCAGGGCAAGTGGAACTTGAACCTGGGTCTCTTAGCTCAGAGGGTAGAGTATCACAGCATCACGAGAGTCCCCTTATACAGCAGTGGCAAGTTGCAGGATAAGTTATTAGTGCATTGAGTAGAGGACTTGAAGGGTCATGTTGTGGCCGTACAGGGCATTGGTGAGGACAGTTTTGGAATACTACATTCAGTTCTGGTCTCCTTCCTATCAGAAGGATGTTGTGAAACTTGAAAGGGTTCAGAAAAGATTTACAAGGATGTTACCAGGGTTGGAGGGTTTGAGCTACAGGGAGAGGCTGGGGCTGTTTTATTTAGAGCATTGAAGGCTAAAGGGTGACCTTATAAATCTTTATAAAATCATGAGGGGCATGAATAAGGTGAATAGCTAAGGTCTTTTCCCTGCGGTAGGGGAGCCCAAAATTAGAGGGTATAGGTGTAAGGTGAGAAGGGAAAGATCTAAAAGGGACGTAAAGGGCAACTTTTTCACACAGAGGCTGGCGTGTGTGTGTGGAATGAACTGCCAGAGGAAGTGGTGGAGGCTGGTACAGTTACAACATTTTAGAGGCATTTGGATGGGTATATGAATAGGAAGGGTTTGGAGGGAGAGATTAGGTTCGGAGATCTGGTTGGAATGGGCGGGTTGGACCTGTTTCCGTGCCGTACATCTGTATGACTCTAAGTTCTAAAGCAATGATTGAAAAATGTTTATCATCTGGGACACCGACAAATTGCATTTAAATTGCATTTTAGTAGCTTGTGAGAAAATCCCCTGAGGTGTTTTGCAGATTATCAGAATTAGGGAATTGGAGTGTAAGCCAAAGAGGGAGATAAGGAGAGTTCTTGCAAAAATGTAACAGTTTGGGAAGGTTTTTCACACATGGAGTGGGAGGAGGGAGGGAGTTGAAGTTGACTCTGTGGAGGGTATTTGACACTGATGGACGATGAAGGAAAGCAGAGATGTGTACTATAGCCAGGATCATAGAAAGGTAGTGCTGAAAAGATTTATAATTGATGGAGATTTTCTGAACGAAATTGTATCTCTGAGTGTCAAAGCAACTGCTTCCTGATAATTATCGTCTTTGCATATTAACAGGAGGCCATTCTGGTAAGATCAGGCACAATAACATTGCCCAAGACATCTTAAAAGTTCGAGAACATTTGGGAGCAATTCGTCTCCTGGCGGAATGAAACTCCACAGCGTGAACATTCCTCTCTGGGGCCCCCAGGGTAGTAAGTCATGTCAGGGCCATCAATCACATCATTAACAGGGGCTCCTGCAACACCAATGACCAGCTCTGCATGGCTGCAGCGAGACCGATTTGCAGGAACACAGTTACCGCAGCGATTCCAGGACAGCCGACAGACTTCAGTGGGGAAGCTGCATAATGAGTTTCAGTCCTCCCAAGGTTAATGGTGGAAAATGTTCTGGCAATTTCTGGGGAAATCATAAATCCGAACACATCTCCTCTTTGCCACAAGCTGCTGAGAACCTTCAACAGACTAATAATAACCGGTGCTGTTAATTTGCCATTATGTTTTTCTAGCTCATTAGTGCATCATATGTTTACTTACAAGAGTTAATGAACTTTACAAACTTTCCTCTGGCAGTTCATTCCACACACACACACCAGCCTCTGTGTGAAAAAGTTGCCCTTTACGTCCCTTTTAGATCTTTCCCTTCTCACCTTACACCTATACCCTCTAATTTTGGGCTCCCCTACCGCAGGGAAAAGACCTTAGCTATTCACCTTATTCATGCCCCTCATGATTTTATAAAGATTTATAAGGTCACCCTTTAGCTCTAAATAAAACAGCCCCAGCCTCTCCCTGTAGCTCAAACCCTCCAACCCTGGCAACATCCTCGTAAATCTTTTCTGAACCCTTTCAAGTTTCACAACATCCTTCCGATAGGAGGAAGACCAGAACTGAATGTAGTATTCCAAAACTGTCCTCACCAATGCCCTGTACAGCCACAACATGACCCCTCAAGTCCTCTACTCAATGCACTAATAACTTATTCTGCAACTTGCCACTGCTGTATAAGGGGACTCTCGTGATGCTGTGATACTCTACCCTCTGAGCTAAGAGACCCAGGTTCAAGTTCCACTTGCCCTGATGTGTGTCACACCATCTGTGCACAGGTTGGTTAGGGAAATATCTACACTTGCAGTCAGCTGGAATGATAAAGACAATCAAGGCTCTCAGAGATTGATAATATCATCCTTGTCTCCCTTAACACTTACAGGGAATCATTTAGTTAAGAGGTGCTCGGAATGTGGATATAACATGCTTGAGTTATTCTTTTTTGCCAAATGCAGACAACTTCATGCCCTGAGCACATTGCGGCACTGCTTCCCATCGGCTTAAGCAAGTTTTACCTGGAGTTAATCACCTTTAAAGGACATCTGGATGGGATTTCAGCACAGTGGGGTGTTGAGGGAGAAGGGTAAGAAGCTGGTGAGGAACACAAAACTAAATTTCAGAGGCAGGATCAACTTCTCTACAAATCTTGATGCCTCTGAAACACTTAGACCTGAAAACAGCGTGAAAGGTCTGCAAGATAAGGACGTTCCTCTGTACAACTCCAACATTATGAAAGCGAGATTTGTATCGAATGAAGAATAACGTTGGAGCCTACTTCTGAGTTTTGGCATCAGCTGGCACACAGAACTGTAGAGCTCTCTCTAACCACTCTCAGGAGTTAATTGTGACTGTTCAATTATCTGTTTTTGTAAAGCCTGGCTGAATTAAGACTAGATGAAACTTGGTTTAATTAACACAAGGGATTAGTGCTGGATAATTGGGAGGAAAAACACACATAGTGAGCAAATAACTTCAAAATACCCAATGGACAAGAGTCACGTCAAATAGCAAGCCTCATTGAGAAAAAAAACCCTAGGCCTAGTGAACCTTGGCTAGATGTTTTGTCTCAAGTGAGAGCCAGTGCAAACAGTTATTTTTTTCTGGGTTTCTGTCCCACTCTGTGATTAGTGCTGGCCTATGTTTCCACAATGATTGGCAGCCCTTCAATTCAACGCTGAGGTAACCATTTCCCACATGTCCACCCAAGAGATGGCTGCATGCTAGTCAGCCAGATTAGAGGTCACTCCACTCCTCATCCAAGGTTCTCATGTTTACCAAGATCACACAGGTGCGGCGTACACCAAAAGATGTAAGATGTGACTCCGGTGAGAATATTAGTTAGTGCAAAATTTCCCTCTCCTTAGGTTGAGGGGTGGCAAGGTGGCTCAGCGGTTATCACTGCTGCCTCACAGTGCCAGGGACCTGGGTTCAACTCAGGCGACCGTGCGGAGTTTGGACATTATCCCTTTGTCTGATGGAGCTTCCTCCCACAGTCCAAAGGGGTGTAGGTTAGGTGGATTGGCCATGCTAAAGGTGTGTAGGTTAGGTGGATTGGCCATGCTAAAGGTGTGTAGGTTAGGTGGATTGGCCATGCTAAAGGTGTGTAGGCTAGGTGGATTGGCCATGCTAAAGGTGTGTAGGTTAGGTGGATTGGCCATGCTAAAGGTGTGTAGGTTAGGGGGATTGGCCATGCTAAAGGTGTGTAGGTTAGGTGGATTGGCCATGCTAAAGGTGTGTAGGTTAGGTGGATTGGCCATACTAAAGGTGTGTAGGTTAGGTGGATTGGCCATGCTAAAGGTGTGTAGGCGAGGTGGATTGGCCATGCTAAAGGTGTGTAGGTTAGGTGGATTGGCCATGCTAAAGGTGTGTAGGTTAGGTGGGTTGGTCATGCTAAAGGTGCATAGGTTAGGTGGATTGGCCATGCTAAAGGTGTGTAGGCTAGGTGGATTGGCCATGCTAAAGGTGTGTAGGTTAGGTGGATTGGCCATGCTAAAGGTGTGTAGGTTAGGTGGATTGGCCATGCTAAAGGTGTGTAGGTTAGGTGGGTTGGTCATGCTAAAGGTGCGTAGGCTAGGTGGATTGGCCATGCTAAAGGTGTGTAGGTTAGGTGGATTGGCCATGCTAAAGGTGCGTAGGTTAGGTGGATTGGCCATGCTAAAGGTGTGTAGGTTAGGTGGATTGGCCATGCTAAAGATGTGTAGGTTAGGTGGATTGGCCATACTAAAGGTGTGTAGGTTAGGTGGATTGGCCATGCTAAAGGTGTGTAGGCGAGGTGGATTGGCCATGCTAAAGGTGTGTAGGTTAGGTGGATTGGCCATGCTAAAGGTGTGTAGGCGAGGTGGATTGGCCATGCTAAAGGTGTGTAGGTTAGGTGGGTTGGTCATGCTAAAGGTGCATAGGTTAGGTGGATTGGCCATGCTAAAGGTGTGTAGGCTAGGTGGATTGGCCATGCTAAAGGTGTGTAGGTTAGGTGGATTGGCCATGCTAAAGGTGTGTAGGTTAGGTGGGTTGGTCATGCTAAAGGTGCGTAGGTTAGGTGGATTGGCCATGCTAAAGGTGTGTAGGCGAGGTGGATTGGCCATGCTAAAGGTGTGTAGGTTAGGTGAATTGGCCATGCTAAAGGTGCGTAGGTTAGGTGGATTGGCCATGCTAAAGGTGTGTAGGCGAGGTGGATTGGCCATGCTAAAGGTGTGTAGGTTAGGTGGATTGGCCATGCTAAAGGTGCGTAGGTTAGGTGGATTGGCCATGCTAAAGGTGTGTAGGTTAGGTGGATTGGCCATGCTAAAGGTGTGTAGGCGAGGTGGATTGGCCATGCTAAAGGTGTGTAGGTTAGGTGGATTGGCCATGCTAAAGGTGCGTAGGTTAGGTGGGTTGGTCATGCTAAAGGTGCGTAGGTTAGGTGGATTGGCCATGCTAAAGGTGTGTAGGTTAGGTGGATTGGCCATGCTAAAGGTGCGTAGGTTATGTGGATTGGCCATGCTAAAGGTGCGTAGGTTAGGTGGATTGGCCATGCTAAAGGTGCGTAGGTTAGGCGGATTGGCCATGCTAAAGGTGTGTAGGTTAGGTGGATTGGCCATGCTAATGGTGCGTAGTTTAGGGGATTGGCCATGCTAAAGGTGTGTAGGTTAGGTGGATTGGCCATGCTAAAGGTGCGTAGGTTAGGTGGATTGGCCATGCTAAAGGTGTGTAGGTTAGGTGGATTGGCCATGCTAAAGGTGTGTAGGCTAGGTGGATTGGCCATGCTAAAGGTGTGTAGGCGAGGTGGATTGGCCATGCTAAAGGTGCGTAGGTTAGGTGGATTGGCCATGCTAAAGGTGCGTAGGTTAGGTGGATTGGCCATGCTAAAGGTGTGTAGGCTAGGTGGATTGGCCATGCTAAAGGTGCGTAGGTTAGGTGGATTGGCTATGCTAAAGGTGTGTAGGTTAGGTGGATTGGCCATGCTAAAGGTGTGTAGGTTAGGTGGATTGGCCATGCTAAAGGTGTGTAGGCTAGGTGGATTGGCCATGCTAAAGGTGTGTAGGCGAGGTGGATTGGCCATGCTAAAGGTGCGTAGGTTAGGTGGATTGGCCATGCTAAAGGTGCGTAGGTTAGGTGGATTGGCCATGCTAAAGGTGTGTAGGCTAGGTGGATTGGCCATGCTAAAGGTGCGTAGGTTAGGTGGATTGGCTATGCTAAAGGTGTGTAGGTTAGGTGGATTGGCCATGCTAAAGGTGTGTAGGCTAGGTGGATTGGCCATGCTAAAGGTGTGTAGGTTAGGTGGATTGGCCATGCTAAATTGCCCATAGTGTCCAGGACTGTGCTGGCTCGGTGGGTTGGCAATAGAAAATGTCGGGTTATAGGGATAGAGTTAGGGATTGATTCTGAGTGAGATACTCTTCCGAAGATCAGCGTGAACTTGATGGGTTGAATGGCCTGCTTCCATACTGTCGGGATTCTATGATGATGCACCAGCTTCCTTCTGAACGCTGTTTAATCCATATTGATTTTAGTCTGTTTATTACAGTAAAAATACTTTAAAACCTGAAATCTCGTCCTTCATTTATTTCCTTTGGAAAATTAATGTCCCAAAATATTTTTAGTCCCAATGGCAATTGTAACCATGATTTGAGTTAAAGTTAGGATGGTTTTTTTGAAAGACCACGTGTTCTGTTAGGGAACATGTTACATATAACTCTTGGTCCATTGGCTACCAGTCTGAAAGACAATAAGATGACAAGGGATAGGGACAGTCGGAGGCCAGTCAGCCCCTCTAGCCTGTTTCACCATTCAATCGGATCATGGCTGATCTGATATTCCTCATGTCCATTTTCCTTCCCTCTCCCCATAACACTCAAGAATCAAGACTGATCCAGAATCCTCTATTGCAGCCTTAAATCTATATAAGAACTCTGCCGCATACAGCTTTCTGTGACAAGGCGGTTGAAAGATGCACAACTACTTTTTAAATATTCATTTGTGGGACTTGGTAGCATTGATAGCCCATCCCTATTTGCCCCTTGGGAAGGTGGTGGGGAGCTGCCATCTTGAATTGCCGCAGTCCGCTTGCTGTGGGTTGACCCACAATGCCGGTAGGAAGGGAATTCCAGGATTTTGACCCAATGACTGTGAAGGAACGGCAGTAGATTTCCATGTCAGGGTGGCGAGCGGCTTGGAGGGGGAACTTCCAGGTGGTGGTGTTCCCAAGTAACAGCTGCCCTTGTACTTCTAGATGGAAGTGGCTGTGGATTTGGAAGGTGCTGTCTAAGGATCTTTGGTGAATATCTGAAGTGCATCTTGTAGATGGGATACACTACTGCTACTGAGCGCCAATGGCTTGTAGATGTGGTGCTAACCAAGTGGGTTGCTTTGCCTTGTATGCTGCTTGAATGTTGCTGGAGCTGTACCCACCCAGGCAAGTGGGGAGTATTCTATCATGATTCCTGATGAAGGGCTCTGGCCCGAAACGTTGATTCTCCTGCTCCGTGGATGCTGCCTGACCTGCTGTGAGTTTCCAGCAACACGCTCTCAACTCTGAAATCCAGCATCTGTCTCCTAGTATTGCATCACACCCCTGACTTGTGCCTTGTAGGTGGTGGATAGGCCTCGGGGTGTCAGGAGGTGAATTACTTGCCACAGTATCCCTAACCTTTGACCTTCTATTGTAGCCACTGTGTTTATATGGCAAGTCCAGTTGAGTTTCTGGTCAATGGTAACCCCAAGGATGTTGACAGTGGGGGATTCAGTGATGGTAATACCTTTGAGTGTCAAGGGGCAGTGGTGAGAGTGTCTCTTATTGGTGATAGTCACAGCCTGGCATTTGTGTTACTTGCCACTTGTCAGCCCAAGTCTGGATATTAGCCAGATTTTGTTGCATTTGAACATGGACTGCTTCAGTGTCTGAGGACTCACGAATGGTGCTGACCATTGTCAATCATCGGTGAATATCCCCCACTTCTGACCTTATCATGGAGGGAAGGTCATTGATGAAGTAGCTGAAGATGGTTAGGCCTTGGACACTACCCTGAGGAACTCCTGCAGAGATGTCCTGGAGCTGAGATGACTGACCCTCCACAACCACAGCCACTTCCTTTATGTCGGGTGTGACTCTAACCAGCGGAGAGTTTGCCCCCGATACTGATTGATTCCAATTTTGCCAGGGCTCCTTGATGCCACACTCGGTCAAACGTGGCCTTGATGTCAAGGGCTGTCTCTCGCAGCTCCCCTCCCCTCTGGAATTCAGCTCTTTGGTCCAAGTTTGAACTGAGGCTGGAATGAGGTCAGGAACTGAGCAGGTTGTTGCTGAGCGGGTGCTGCTTGATAGCGCTGTTAATGACACCTTCCGTCACTTTACTGATGATGGAGAGTAGGCTGATCGGGCGGTAATTGGTCAGGTTGGATCTGTCCTGCCTTTTGTGTCCAGGACATACCTGGGCAATTTTCCACATAGTTGGGTCGATGCCGGTGTTGTAACTGTACTAGGGGAATGGGAAGTTCTAGAACAGACATTCTTCCTTATCTCTGTCTTAAATTGGCAATCCTTAATTCTGCAACGAAGCAGTCTGGTCCGAAACACTTCCACGAGTGGAAAGGATTGGACTGTGCACCAGTAAAGGTTCTAAAGTTAAAATTATAATGGCTACAAATAGCAGACAGGGTTTAACATGCTACTTTTACATTTGAGATGGATATATGTTGGTTAAGCTAAGGTATTAAGGAATATGGGCCAAAGGTAGGTATACGGAGTTAGGCTTTAGAACAGCATGACTTCATTGAATTATAGATCAGACTCAAGGGGCTGAATGGCTACTGCTGAACCTATGGTTCTCTCCCACACCGCCATTTTGGGAATTAAGACACAATGGAAGTCACTTTGGCTTTCATTGTTCCACTCTGATGTTCCCT